>NC_045436.1:152005845-152058379 GCF_002776525.5 Piliocolobus tephrosceles
GGGGAGTTATACCTGATATAAATGATGAATTGATGGGTGCTGACGAGTTGATGGGTGCAGCACACCAACGTGGCACATGTATACATATGTAACAAACCTGCACGTTATGCACATGTACCCTAGAACTTAAAGTATAATAATAAAGTAAAAATAAAATTCTATTCATATGGAATCATACAAAAATAGAAAGTCTTGTGATACAGCCACAGATTTTATGTTAAAGACTATTTATCATCCAATTGATATATTTAAGAGCCTGTTACAAATCGCGTACTGTGCACAGACTTTACATCAAACCTCAAAAGAGCCCTCCAATTAGGAATGTAATGGATGTACATTCCTCAAATGAAAGTGCAAGAGCCAGAGGGGTTAAGTGGATTCACATCACACAACTATTGATTGGTACATTGAAGATTTATATCCGGGTCTGTTCTCTTTCCATTGTACTGATTTTGTGCTTAAACTTACTCTAATTTTGACATTGAAGATGTCAGATATAGAAAATTTTGTATAGTGAGCAAAACCCTGAAACAGGAGACTAAAACCTAGGGCTGTTGAAAATAAAATAAACTGAAGTAGGTAGGAGTATAAACATTCACTACCAGAAAGGTAGAATACCATAAGATATATAAGCAAAATTCAAACGGTGTAGCCAGTGTTAACAAACGATATAATTTAGGGCAAAGTGCTAATATCATTAAAATGAGGATAATAATAATCTCCTTTCATTTTTTTTTTTGTATGTGTGTAAAGTAAAATATATTTGGCATTAGTAAATGTTCAGTAAATATTCCATCAGTGATAAATGTTTTTGGAAAACTTTTAATTATCTTTAAAAGTTTAAAGATAAACTAATGTAGCCATTAGTTTACTAGAAATCTCACAATATAATACCACAGACTGAGAGGTTTAAGCAACAGAAATGTATTTTCTATTAGTTCTGGAGGCTAGAAATTCAAGATCAAGGTATTTGCAAGCCTCATTTCCTTTGAGGCCTCTCTTTGGTGTAGAAATGCTGCCTCCTTGGTACATCCTCACATAGATGTCTCTCTGTCCTTATCTCCTCTTCTTATAAGGACATACTGGATTAGGGTCTTCTCTAATGACCCCATTTTAACTTAATTACCTCATTATAGATTCCAATTCCAAATACAGCCACATTATGTGGTATTGGGTGTTAGGCTTTCAACATATGAATTTGAGGGGATGAGAATAATTTAGCCCAAACTATTGGAGACCAAGAATATAATCCCAGAAGAAAGTGTTTAAGAACTAAAGACATATGATAGGAACACTGGAATATCTTGTTATGGAAGTTGACTTCATACTGTAAATATTGTTAAGATACTGAATATTTTTGAGCAGGTGAATAATGAAGGCAAAGTGTTTCTCCCAGGTTGTGGTCAGATACTTAATAAACACTTCAAAATCTGAATGGAGAACTTAAACAATTAACAAAATGTAGAGTAGCATGGATTAATTTTACTTTATGAGAAAAAGTACAGATATGTCTTAATAAGCATAACCTAACGGTCAACTCAGCATCAAATGCTGAGTGATAGTTGGTTAATACTGGTTGGAATGCATCTCTCTTAACTTACATTAATCCTCTCAAGATACCCTGTAAGCTTCAGAAAATCTTGTGACAACCAAGAATAAGCTTCTTGTCTTTTTCAAAGTGAGCTCCCAAATTCCTCCTAGTTACCTACCTTCCACAGCATTAATTAATCTGTTAATACCTGTTAGGAATCTATGTTAAGTAGAATATGAATTATGTTAGATTTGCAATGGCATATCTCAGTTTTCCTAAGGGTGCATGACTTCTTGCTTTGTTTTATACCAATGACTTAACAGAAAGACCATTCTTGTTCTCCCAAGGAAAAAATAATTTATCACAATTAAAAGAAAGCAACAAAGTACTGTTTCACCTTTTTCTACCTTGTTTTCATCATCATCTTTATACCTTTTTTATTAAAGGTATTTCTGAAAAGAATCTGAGCTTTCTGTTATTGATCTGCTTGAAATATATTTGGAACATAATTTTTTGATCACTGACTCAGCTGTACTATTTGACACTGCACAGAAGGTATTGATTATTTGATTATTTTAATAAAAAGAGAACACTTTGAACACTTTTATTAATAAGAAGACATTTTAAAATTATAAAATTGTATGTCTTGGTTTGAATACGTTTTGTTATGAAAATCATTTGGAAGTTCGTATTTTTTACTCTCTTTTCCATTTTGAAGATGAACTGTTCACTCTTATCTAATTCCGTATGTAGGTCAGGTATGTACCTTATACTTTACTGACCCAATAACTTTTTTATATTGAAAATTCCATTCTCTGTGTTTTTCCTCCAACTGAACATTTTTAGTTACATTGATAATTGTCTAATATATACACACATAAAAACAAAACAAGATGAAAAAAGAGTAAAAGGAGGAAGAGGTGGATGGAAGTAACAATTTGGTAGACACGGAGAAATATTTGCCTTGTCTGAAACAATAAAGTATTGGAAGAATTAATTTATATTAAAGGAGGAGCCTCATTAATTCCCTCCTCAAATAATTTATTCACTAAGACAATGTGAAACCAATATAGGTCAAACACCGAAGAAAAGTTTTCCTGTTCTCTTTACCCCTGATAATCTATAGTATAACCTGGGGTAACACACGTCTGCATATACCGACATTTCTATGTTCAGTTTTGCAGACTATATTATATTGTACATAAAATCTGAAATACTATGGAAGGAACTGAACCCTAAGTAAAACATTATAATGCTAAGACTTTGGATACATCTGCTTTGCTCTATTCCAGAAGACAAAGTCTCACTACACCAAAACCAAATCTAAATAATTTTAAAAATGTGTTTTTAATTGAGATTCTAGGGCCTTTCATCTGGATAGTCAATATTATTGAATTGAGTTTTAAGGTGTGTTTCTGTTTCTTTTTTTATTTTATTTATTTGTTTATTTATTTTAGTTTTTGTTATACTTTAAGTTCTGGGGTATATGTGCAGAATGTGCAGGTTTGTTACATAGGTATGCACGTGCCCTGGTGATGTGCTCCACCTATCAACCCATCATCTACATTAGGTATTTCTCCTAAGGCTATCCCTCCCCTTGTTCCCCACCCTGCTACAGGCCCCAGTGTGTGATGTTCCTCTCCCTGTGCCCATATGTTCTCAATGTTCAGCCCCCACTTATGAGTGAGAACATGCAGTGTTTGGTTTTCTCTTCTGTGTTAGTTTGCTGAGAATGATGGTTTCCAGCTTCATCCATGTCCCTGCAAAGGACATGAATTCATTCATTTTTATGGCTGCATAGTATTCCATGGTGTATATGTGCTTCATTTTCTTTATGCAGTCTATCATTGATGGGCATTTGGGTTGGTTCCAAGTCTTTGCTATTGTAAATAGTGCTGCAATAAACATACATATGCATGTGTCTTTACACTAGAAGAATTTATAACCCTTTGGGTATGTATCTAGTAATTGGATTGCTGGGTCAAATGGTATTTCTGTTTCTAGATCCTTGAGGAATCGCCACACTGTTTTCCACAATGGTTGAACTAATTTACATTCCTACCAACAGTGTAAAAGCATTCCTATTTTTCCACATCTTCTCCAGCATTTGTTGTTTCCTGACTTATCAATGATCATCATTCTAACTGACATGAGATGGTATCTCAGTGTGGTTTTGATTTGCATTTCTCTTATGACCAGTGATGATTAGCAATTTTTCATATGTCTGTTGGCTGCATAAATGTCTTCTTTTGAGAAGTGTCTGTTCATATCCTTTGTCCACTTTGGATGGGGTTGTTTGTTTTTCTTGTAAACTTGTTTAAATTCCTTGTAGATTCTGGATATTAGGCCTTTGTCAGATGGATAGATTGCAAAATTTTTCTCCCATTCCTAGGTTGCCTATTCACTCTGATGGTAGTTTCTTTTGCTGTGCAAGAAGCTCTTTAGTTTAATTAGATCCCATTTGTCAATTTTGGCTTTCGTTGCAATGGCTTTTAGTGTTTTGTTCATTAAGTTTTTGCCAATGCCTATGTTCTGAATGGTATTCCCTGGGTTTTCTTCTACGGTTTTCATGGTTTTAGCTCTTATGTTTAAGTCTTTAATCTGTCTTGAGTTAATTTTTGTGTAAGATGTAAGGACGGGGTCTAGTTTCAGTTGTCTGCATATGACTATCCAGTTTTCCCAACACCATTTATTAAATAGGGAATCCTTTCCCTATTGCTTGTTTTTGACAGTTTTGTCAAAGATCAGATGGTTTTACATGTGTAGTGCTATTTCTGAGGCCTCTGTTCTGTTCCATTGGTCTATTTCTTATATACAGAGTAACTCTTCACTGCATGGAAGTCAGACATATGTAAGGTGTGTGAGTAGCAACAGCAACCTTCAGCTTATGGAGATAACGTTGCTTTTTTCTTTTGGTATCTATCACCTCAGGAGACTTGGTGGAGAAATTGTATAATGCATATCCTGGATAAATGTGCAGATATCCCTTTTCTCCTGTAGTCTCACTCTAGTAAAATATTCAATCATAAAGAAATAAAGTTGTTTCAAATTAGAAGAATAGAAGCAAGTATCCCCCTTTTTTTTCCTCCGGTAAGCTCTGGAGTATTGAAAATGAAGGAACTATCCTCGAAAAGACTTAACAGAAAGAAGTTGTTTGGATACAGAGTGACATACAGCATCAGGCAATCTCCCTCAATGATATTGTTGGTGCGACAATTTCTCTTACTGTGGTCTTATGAGTCTTTTTTTTCCTCAAAAAAGAAGGTGAAACCTAGTGTTGTTGAATGACTTATGTCCCTTCCAAATTTATATGTTGAAGCCCTAACCCCTAGTGTGGATGTGTTTGAAGATAGGGACCTTAAGGAGGCAATTAAGGCTGAATGAGCACATAAAGATGGGACCCTCATCTTATATGACTGGTGTTCTTATGAATAAAAGAAGAATCACTAGGGAGGGGCCCATACAGAGAAAAGGCCATGTAAGGACGCAGCGAGAAGGTGGCTGTCTCTGCACCAAGGACAGGGGTATCAGTAGAAATCAATCCTGCCAGGACCTTGATCTTAGACTTGCAGTCTGCAGAACTGTGAGAAAATTAATTTCTGTTTTTCAAGCCACCCAGACTGCAGTGTTTTGCAACGGAAGCACCAGCAAATTAACATATCCAGTTGTATTTTTGTTGATGGGCAGGTTGCGTCTTCTGAAATCGAATAAATGGTTTTATTCATAGCCGAAAGACAGTAGAAGGGCTTCAATATGTGTAAGTGAAAATTAATACTTAGGGAAAAATAATCCAAAAAAATTGGAGGATGATGGAATCTATGAAGCTAATAATCAAAGAAAAACTATTTTAGACTGTTTCCTGAAGCTGTTGCTGGTTTGTGCTTCCATGTTAAACAGCAGCAACATAGGTCCTCAAAAGAAGGTGAATTGTGGGGAAGGAAGAAGGTAATAATCATATAATCCTTCCACATATTCACTAGGTATTCACAAATAAACTGCTTTGCATAAGTCAAAGGTAATATTAAGAGTTTGAGAAATAATGGGTAAGGATAATTAAAATAATCGAAGTAATTTGTAATCAAGAAGGTTGCATTATGAGGATGCTATAAGGATTACTAATTAATTGTGAAATGTAAAGGCAAAGAATATTATTGGAATCTGCAGTTTCATGAGGTTGGAAGGCAGGGAGTGAACTTGTTCATAAGATCAAATCCAATAGATAAAACAGATATTCCTTGTGGCTTGAAAAGTTGTAATCATAGAACAATAATTACAGTAATAAATATTAAAGAATATTAAAGTATATTTGATTTTAAATATTAAAGGAGCCATTTATTTTTATACAGAGACAATAAAATTGTCTCCAATAGAGTTGATTAAAAATTAGATGAATTATATCTAATTTAATATAATTGTGTATCAATAGCTATATCATTTTATGATAATTGATAGATCTTGGCACAAAATATAGCAATTGTGAAGAATAAAAGGCTAAATATTTTTCTTCCTTCATGTTATTAGTAATGCAATAGATGACATCTATAGCCCTGATAGCCTATGTATATTTATACAATATTTCTGAAGGGTTACTTTTTAACTATCTATCAGGTTTAAGTCATTATTTTTATAAAAACTGTGTAATATGCCATGGTTGGTATGATAAATTCTTACAACATTTATTCTAATGTAGTTAGATGAAACAATTCAAATGAATACAAAAATGCCCACCAATTAGGACCTGATGGCAACGATGAAATCTCATAGCAAATTCTTTATGATTTTTAGAGATTTTTTTTAGCAAGGGGACATTACTCAATCAAAGCTGTGTGACATTTCTTTAAATAACTTTATGATTACTAGTTAATACAAAGCATAAATAAGACATTCAAATTAAGACCTGTGATAGAGATAGGAGGCAATGCTTTGAAGCCTAAGAACTATAGAACTTTATTTGGAGCCTGGGAATACATCCAAAAGACATAATGAAGAGATACCAGTACTACTAATTCTGTGTGATGTTTTAATTACAGTGGTTCCTGTTGATTTATCTAACCCAAACAGTGATATACTACAAAAACTTATTTAATTGGTGATTATCTAATTTAAGAAACTGTTATTTATATCATTCTAAATTGAGTTTGTTAGTTAAAATATTCAAATAACTTTATCTTAGATGATTCTTTATCTGGGGGACAAATTTTTGAACAGTACTAATACAATATCTTGCCATTATATATTTAATATTTATGTAAGGCTCTTGCCATTATGACTTATACTCTCGCTTACATTTTAAAACTCATTTCACACACTCTAATTTGGTTTAAAATGTCAATAAATCACAAAGGATATTAGCCAAAGGAAATTAATATTTACCATAGTTTATATAAAATAAGTAGTAGGAACACTGAATAAATGATTTATTTTGTCAGTTCAATACATTTGTAACTATATTTTACTATTTTTTCTTATGTTGAAATGTACAATGCTTTTAGTCTCCTTTAATATCTCAGATAAAGAAAAATTTGTATTTTTTAAGGTAATATAATTGATAGTTCACAATTCATGGTATGAGAATTCATTTTTTATTGTTGGTTTCTTTTTTATTATAAAATAATAGGTAAAGTATTTTTGAAATACTAACTAAATGCTACAAAGGAAAGAAAATTAAAATGTGCCTAGGATAACAATGGAGGAGGAACCATTTTACTGAGATATCTCAGTTAGGGAAAAATTAGTCTTGAGGACATGATATTCTTCCTCAAAGCAGAAACGTGATCTTTTTAGAAACAGGAATCAACCATTTATCCACTGAAGTCTGCTGATATGGGTAGTTAATATCAGGATACACTTTTAAAATCATAAAGAAAAAAGGTAAAGTAAATATCTAAATTCTAGGCTAGGTACAAATGATTTTATGCCTTGTTTCATAAAATTATAGTACCTTGAAATTCAATAACCATAAAACCATAAAAATGAAGAAAGGACTCGCCTTACTTAAATAGAAGAATCAGAAATGTTCTTTAGAAAATTATTTATTTACAACATATTTTATACACGGGCATGGGTAAAAACCAATTTGAAATATTATGCATGCCATTTTTTACACTTACAAAGATCTTGAAATGAACCATCCCATGTTAGTAGATCTCTTACAGAAAAAAAAAAATATATCATCATATATATTTTCTTTGCATAACACTCCATCTTTTTAAGAGCTTTCAATCGTGCGGAGGTATTTTAAATTCAACAGATCCTTTTTAGAAAAAACATATATAGCACAAAGTTACATAAGTTCCACAGAGACAACACAGATCTTTTTCAAATAAATCTTTTCTTATTAGTGAGTCAGCAGCTTCTACTTTTGCCAAATTAATTGTTTAGCCAGCTGAAAGCTACCTTCTTTTGCTAATTTCTGTCTTTCATCAGTAATGCAAGTAAAAGTGACTTTGTTCATAAAATCATTTTCTTCTCATTTACCTTAACTAAAAGACATAACTCTTGTATGAATTATTTTTCCTGGGCAAGTGATCTAAAGGATGTCTAACTTCTTTTTTCTTTCTTTTTTTTTTTTTAATTATACTTTAAGTTCTAGGGTACATGTGCACGACATGCAGGTTTGTTACACATGTATACATGTGCCATGTTGGTGTGCTGCACCCATTAACTCATCATTTACATTAGGTATACCTCCTAATGCTATCCTGCCCCCCTACCACCTACCCACAATAGGACCCAGTGTGTGATGTTCCCCTTCCTGTGTCCAAGTGATCTCATTGTTCAATTCCCACCTATGAGTCAGAACATGTGGTATATGGTTTTCTGTTCTTGCAATAGTTTGCTGAGAATGATGGTTTCCAGCTGCATCCATGTCCCTACAAAGGACAAGAACTCATCCTTTTTTATGGCTGCATAATATTCCATGGTGTATATGTGCCACATTTCCTTAATCCAGTCTGTCACTGATGGACATTTTGGTTGATTCCAAGACTTTCCTATTGTGAATAGTGCCACAATAAACATATGTATGCATGTGTCTTTATAGCAGCATGACTTATAATCCTTTGGGTATATACCCAGTAATCGGATGACTGGTTCAAATGGTATTTCTAGTTCTAGATCCTTGAGGAATTGCCACATTGTTTTCCACAATGGTTGAACTAGTTTACAGTCCCACCAACAGTGTAAAAGTGTTCCTATTTCTCCACATCCTCTTCAGCACCTGTTGTTTCCTGACTTTTTAATGATTGCCATTCTAACTGGTGTGAGATGGTATCTCATTGTGGTTTTGATTTGCATTTCTCTGATGGCCAGTGATGATGAACATTTTTTCATGTGTCCATTGGCTGCATAAATGTCTTCTTTTGAGAAGTGTCTGTTCATATCCTTTCCCCACTTTTTGATGGGGTTGTTTGTTTTTTCTTTTAAATTTGGTTGAGTTCTTCATAGGTTCTGGATAGTAGCCCTTTGTCAAATGAGTAGATTGCAAAAATTTTCTCTCATTCTGTAGGTTGCCTGTTCACTCTGATGCTATTATCTTTTGCTGTGCAAAGCTCTTTAGTTTAATTAGATCCCATTTGTCAATTTTTTCTTTTGTTGCCATTGCTTTTGGTGTTTTAAACATGAAGTCCCTGCCCATACCTATGTCCTGAATGTTATTCCCTATATTTTCTTCTAGGGTTTTTATGGTTTTAGGTCTAACATTTAAGTCTCTAATCCATCTTGAATTAATTTTCGTATAAGGAGTAAGGAAAGGATCCAGTTTCAGCTTTCTATTTATGGCTAGCCATTTTTCCCAGCACCATTTATTAAATAGGGAATCCTTTCCCCATTTCTTGTTTTTGTCAGGTTTGTCAAAGATCAGATGGCTGTAGATGTGTGGTATTATTTCTGAGGACTCTGTTCTGTTTCATTGGTCTATATCTCTGTTTTTGTAGCAGTACCATGCTGTTTTGGTTACTGTAGCCTTGTAGTGTAGTTTGAAGTCAGGTAGGGTGATGCCTCCAGCTTTGTTCTTTTGGCTTAGATTGCAGTTTTTTCCAATCTTGTGAAGAAAGTCATTGGTAGCTTAATGGGGATAGCACTGAATCTTTAAATTACCTTGGGCAGTATGGACATTTTCACAATATTGATTCTTCCTATCCATGAGCATGGTATGTTCTTCCATTTGTTTGTGTCTTCTTTTATTTCACTGAGAAGTGGTTTGTAGTTCTCCTTGAAGAGGTCCTTTACATCCCTTGTAAGTTGTATTCCTAGGTATTTTATTCTCTTTGAAGCTATTGTGAATGGAAGTTCATTCGTGATTTGGCTCTCTGTTTGTCTGTTACTGGTGTATAAGAATGCTTGTGTTTTTTGCTCATTGATTTTGCATCCTGAGACTTTGCTGAAGTTGCTTATCAACTTAAGGAGATTTTGGGTGAGATGATGGGGTTTTCTAAGTATACAATCATGTCATCTGCAAATAGGGACAATTTGACTTCATCTTTTCCTAACTGAATATCCTTTATTTATTTCTCTTGCCTGATTGCCCTAGCCAGAACTTCCAACACTATGTTGAATAAGAGTGGTGAGAGAGAGCATCCCTGTCTTGTGCCAGTTTTCAAAGGGAATGCTTCCACTTTTTACCCATTCAGTATGATATTAGCTGCTGGTTTGTCATGAGTAGCTCTTATTATTTTGAGATACGTTTCATCAATACCGAATTTATTGAGAGTTTTAACATGAAAGGCTGTTGAATGTTGTCAAAAGTCTTTTCTGCATCTATTGAGATAATCATGTGGTTTTTGTCTTTGGTTCTGTTTATATGCTGGATTACGTTTATTGATTATCGTACGTTGAACCAGCCTTGCATCCCAGGGATGAAATCCGCTTGATCATGGTGGGTAAGCTTTTTATGTGCTTCTGGATTCAGTTTGCCAGTATTCCTCTGAGGATTTTTGCATCGATGTTCCTCAGGGATATTGGTCTAAAATTCTCTTTTTTGTTGTTGTGTCTCTGTCAGGCTTTGGTATCAGTATGATGTTGTCCTCATAAAATGAGTTAGGGAGGATTCCCTCTTTTCCTATTAATTGGGATATTTTCAGAAGGAATGGTACCAGTTCCTCCTTGTACCTCTGGTAGAATTCGACTCTGAATTCATCGGGTCCTGGACTTTTTTTTGTTGGTAGGCTATTAATTATTGTCTCAATTTCAGAGCCTGTTATTGGTCTGTTTAGGGATTCAACTTCTTCCTGGTTTAGTCTTGGGAGAGTGTAAGTGTCCAGGAAGTTATCCATTTCTTCTAGGTTTTGTAGTTTATTTGCATAGAGGTGTTTACAATATTCTCTGATAGTAATTTGTATTTCTGTGGGTCAGTGGTGATATTCCCTTTATCATTTTTTATTGCGTCTAAAAGATTCTTCTCTCTTTTCTTCTTTATTATTCTTGCTAGCAGTCTATCAATTTTGTTGATCTTTTCAAAAAATCAGCTCCTGGATTCAATGATTTTTTGAAGGGTTTTTGTGTCTCTATCTCCTTCAGTTCTGCTCTGATCTTAGTTATTTTTTGCCTTCTGCCAGCTTTTGAATGTGTTTGCTCTTGCTTCTCTAGTTCTTTTAATTGTGATGTTAGGGTGTCAATTTTAGATCTTTCCTTCTTTCTCTTGTGGGCATTTAGTGCTATAAATTTCCCTCTACACACTGCTTTAAATGTGTCCCAGAGGTTCTGGTATGCTGTATCTTTGTTCTGATTGGTTTCAAAGAACATCTTTATTTCTGCCTTCATTTCGTTATGTACCCAGTAGACATTCAGGAGCAGGTTGTTCAGTTTCCATGTAGTTGAGCGATTTTGATTGAGTTTCTTAGTCCTCAGTTCTAGTTTAATTGCACTGTGGTCTCAAAGACAGTTTGTTATAATTTCTGTTCTTTTACATTTACTGAGGAGTGCTTTACTTATAACTATGTGGTCAATTTTGGAATAAGTGTGATGTGGTGCTGCGAAGAATGAATATTCTGTTGATTTGGGGTAGAGCATTCTGTCTATTAGGTCCACTTGGTGCAGAGTTGAGTTCAATTCCTGGACATCCTTGTTAACTTTCTGTCTTGTTGATCTGTCTAATGTTAACAGTGGGGTGTTAATGTCTCCCTTTATTACTGTATGGGTGTCTCAGTCTCTTTGTAAATCTCTAAGGACTTGCTTTATGAATCTGGGTGCTCCTGTATTAGGTGCATGTATACTTAGGATAGTTAGCTCTTCCTGATGAATTGATCCCTTTACCATTATGTAATGGCCTTCTTTGTCTCTTTTGATCTTTGATGGTTTAAATTCTGTTTTATCAGAAACTAGGGTTGCAACCCCTGGTTTTTTTTTTTTTTCCATTTGCTTGGTAGATCTTCCTCCATCCATTTATTTTGAGCCTGTGTGTTTCTCTTCATGTGAGATGAGTCTCCTTAATACAGCAAACTGATGGTTCTTGACTCTTTATCCAATTAGCCAGTCTGTATTTTTAATTGGACAATTTAGTCCATTTATATTTAAGGTTAATATTGTCATTTGTGAACTTAATCCTGTCATTATGATATTAGCTGGTTATTTTGCTCACTAGTTGATGCAGTTTCTTCTTAGCATCAATGGACTTTACATTTTGACATGTTTTTGCAATGGCTGGTACTTGTTGTTCCTTTCTATTTTTAGTGTTTCCTTCAGTATCTCTTGTAGGCCAGGTCTGGTGGTGACAAAATCTCTAAGCATTTGCTTGTCTGTAAAGGATTTTGTTTCTCCTTCACTTATGAAACTCAGTTTGGCTGGATATGAAATTCTGGGTTTAAAATTCTTTTCTTTAAGAATGTTGAATATAGGCCCCCACTCTCTTCTGGCTTGAGAGTTTCTGCTGAGAGAGCTGCTGTTAGTCTGATGGGCTTCCCTTTGTGTGTAACTTGACCTTTCTCTCTGGTTTCCCTTAACATTGTTTCCTTCATTTCAACTTTGGTGAATCTGACAATTATGTGTCTTGGAGTTGCTCTTCTCGAGGAGTATCTTTGTGGTAGTCTCTGTATTTCCTGAATTTGAATGTTGGCCTGCCTTACTAGGTTGGAGAAGTTCTCCTGGATGATATCCTACAGAGTGTTTTCCAACTTGGTTCCGTTTTCCCTGTCACTTTCAGGCCCACCAATCAGACATAATTTGGTCTTTTCACATAATCCCATACTTCTTGGAGGCTTTGTTCATTTCTTTTTACTCTTTTTTCTCTACACTTCTCTTCTAATTTCATTTCATTCATTTGATCTTCAATTGCTGATACTCTTTCTTCCAGTTGATCGAGTCGGTTACTGAAGCTTGTGCATTTGTCATGTAGTTCTCATGTTATGATTTTCCTCTCTATCAGTTCTTTTAAGGTCTTCTCTGCATTGATTATTCTAGTTTTCCATTCATCCATTGTTTCTTCAAGGTTTTTAGTTTCTTTGCGCTGGTTACGTAATTCCTCCTTTAGCTCTGAGAAGTTTGATTGAATGAAGCCTTCTTCTCTCAACTCATCAAAGTCATTCTCTGTCTAGCTTTGTTGCATTGCTGGTGAGGAGCTATGTTCCTTTGGAGGGGGAGATGCTCTCTGATTTTTTGAATTTCCAGCTTTTCTGCACTGCTTTTTCCCCATCTTTGTTGTTTTATCTGCCATTGGTCTTTGACTATGGTGACATACTGATGGGCTTTTGGTGTGTGTGTCCTTTCTGTTTGTTAGTTTTCCTTCTAATAGCCAGGACCCTGAGCTGTAGGTCTGTTGGAGTTTGCTTGAGGTCCACTCCAGACCCTGTTTGCCAGGGTATCAGCTGCGGAGGTTGCAGAAGATGGAATATTGCTGCACAGTGAGTGTTGCTGTCTGATTCTTGCTCTGGAAGCTTTGTCTCAGAGGTGTACCCCACCATGTGAGGCATGAGGTGTCGGTCTGCACCTAGTGGAGGATGTCTCCCAGTTAGACTATTCAGGAGTCAGGGACCCACTTGAGCAGGCAGTCTGTCTGTTCTCAGATCTCAAACTCCATGCTGGGAGATCCACTCCTCCCTTCAAAGCTATCAGACATGGGCATTGACCTCTGTTGAGATTTCTGCTGCTTTTTGTTTAGCTATGCCCTGTCTCCAGAGGCAGAGTCTACTGAGGCAGACCAGCCTCCTTGAGCTATGGTGGGCTCCACCCAATTTGAGCTTCCTGGCAGCTTTGTTTACCTACTTAAGCTTCAGCAATGGTGGGCACCCCTCCCCCAGCCTCACTGTCACCTTGCAGTTAGATTTCAGACTGCTGTGCTAGCAATGAGGGAGGCTCCGTGGGCGTGGAACCCCCCCTGGCCAGGTGTGGGATATAATCTCCTGGTGTGTCATTTGCTAAGACCCTTGGTAAAGCACAGTATTTGGGTGGGAGTTGCTTGATTTTCCAGGTGTTGCATGTCTCAGTTTCCCTTGGCTAGGAAAAGGGATTCCCTTCCCCCTTGTGTTTCCCAGGTGAGGCGATGCCTCACCCTGCTTCACCTCTCGCTGGTCAGGCTGCACCAGCTGACCAGCACAGATTTTCCAGCACTCCCCAGTGAGATGAACCCGGAACCTCAGTTGAAAATGCAAAAATTACCCGTCTTCTGTGTCACTCAAGCTGGGAGCTGGAGGCTGGAGTTGTTCCTATTCGGCCATCTTGGGTGTGCCCCGTATGTCTAATTTCACATGATATCTTATCCGATAAATTGGATTGGCTAGTAGGAAATCTCCAAAAAAGGTACAGTTTATTCTTTGCAGTTAGTTTTATTATTCCATTTCTCATATTCCTTATGCACCTTCTGTCGAGTGTGCAATGATCATTTCTGGCAACCAAGCAAAGGGTATCCTTGCAGAACTTTATATATGTGCAGTACTGAAACACATTCTAACGTTTTTCTGCTATGGTCACCAATGTAATTCATTAGTTTTCTGTATTTGAGCTCTCATACAAAAGGAAAATAATTTAGATAAAGTAATACTACTACAATTAAATCTGTAAATCACCAAACACTGCTTTTGAGGGCATACATTGATATATACTGTCTAAAATAAAATCTGGCAATATATTTTTATTCCTATAAATTCTGTGTATTTGTTGATTTGCTAATTAAATTTGCAGTGCTCTATATCAAGGAAATAATGAGAGATATATTTTATTACATATAAAAATGCATAACACAGTGTCATCAAAAAAATGAAGGAAAGAAACTTGAGTGTCCATTTATAGGCTGTTGTTATATAAATTAAAAGAAAATCATGTGGCAGAATAATACAAAGTTATTAAGAACAGAAAAGATGTCTGCTTCCCACAGCTATTAAGGTGGCCAAAATGTAGAACATTGACAACACAAAATGGTGGCAAAGATGTGGTGCAGCAAGAACTCTCATTCACTGCTGATGGGAATGAAAAATGAATGGTACAGCCACTTTGAAAAACAAGGTGACAAAACCCTACAAAGCTAAACACAGTCTTATGATATGATCAGCAGTTGCCCTCCTTCCTGTTTATCCAAGGAAGTCAAAAACATATATCTACACAAAAACCTTCACCTAGATGTTTATAGCAGCTTTATTCATAATTGCCAAAACTTGGAAATAATCAAGATGTTCTCCAGTAGGTGAATGGATAAACTGTGGTGCATTGAGACAATGCAATATTATTCAGCACTAAAAGCAAATGAAGCAACCTTGTATGACTTAGTTAGTGAAAAAAGTCATTGTGAAAAGGCTACATACCATATGATTCTAACTATACGGCATCTTGAAAAAGGCCAAACAATGAAGACATTAAAAATATAGTGGTTGTTAGGGGTTAGAGAATAGGGAAGAATGGATAGTCAGAACACAGGATGTGTAGGGCAGTGAACATACTCTGTATGATACTATAATACATACTATTATATATTCATTAATACCCATAGAATATAGAAGACCAAGAGTAAACTCTAATGTAAACTATGGACTTTGGGTGATTTTGATGTGTCAGTGTAGTAACACTAATTATAATAAATATATCACTCTAGTGGGGGATGTTGATAATGGGGGAGGCTATGCATGTTGGGGATAAAGGGTATCCCAGAAATTTGTGTATCTTCCTCACAATTTTGTTTCAAATCTGTAACTGCTCTCAAAAAATAGTCTTCAAAAAAAGTCTTCTTCTGTAATTTGGTAAAAACAACTAGATCTTGAATAAGCCTTTCCTTTTGCTATATTTGTGGTCTTCTAAGAAGTGAAGAAAATCTGTAAGGATCACCCCTTCACACACAAAATATGTGGCTGGCACCTCAAGGGAAAATGAAGACACTGTCATTACAATAGGCCAATCTACCAAATGGAAGAATTGAATCTGGGATTATTACATTAGGTTCATGATTTTCATAGAAGGGCTAAAGTGGTCCCAGATTGATACTATTCTTGATTTCCATCATAGACAAGTAACAATCTTTTTTGGAGAAAAATGTTCCCAACTCAGGTCTTTAGGATTCCAAAGATGATGGTAAAGAAAATAAATATGAGATAGCAAATAAAGATCCCCAGCACATAAGGAAATAAACCACCAGGTTTAAGAGAGAGCTGAAACAATGTTTAGATAGGGCTCCCACTTAGTTCATATATTTTAAGATCAAATACAGAATATTACTTAAATACATGTGTCCATATGAATATATATAGATAATAAGAAATATAAAATTAGATAATACTATTATTTTTAAAAGGCAAAGTTAATTAGAAAATGAATCAACTATTGATTAATTAATTAAAAACACATAATTTTTACTTTTTAAATTTTTTTTTATTATACTTTAAGTTCTAGGGTACATGTGCATAACGTGCAGGTTATATCAGGTATAACTCCCCAATGCAATCCCTCCCCCCTCCCCCCTCCCCATGATAGGCCCCAGTGTGTGATGTTCCCCTTCCCGAGTCCAAGTGAGCTCATTGTTCAGTTCCCACCTATGAGTGAGAACATGCGGTGTTTGGTTTTCTCTTCTTGTGATAGTTTGCTAAGAATGATGGTTTCCAGCTGCATCCATGTCCCTACAAAGGACGCAAGCTCATCCTTTTTTATGGCTGCATAGTATTCCATGGTGTATATGTGCCACATTTTCTTAATCCAGTCTGTCACAGATGGACATTTGGGTTGATTCCAAATCTTTGCTATTGTGAATAGTGCTGCAATAAACATACATGTGCATGAAACACATAATTTTTAATATGAAAAAGATCTAATAAACTAGACATAGTTGAAGAGTAAGCAGGAAAACAAATCTGAAGAAATTAAACAAACAGACAAAATGAAACATGCAGAAAGAAAAGTGGCATGTTGTTTACATTGAGAAGATTTAATGCACATCTGAAATCATTATCCCAATAGAAGATTGTACTAATTATTTTCTACTACATAACACATTATCCCAAAATGTAGTAACTTCAAGCAACAAAAGGTTGTCTGGCTCTAGGATCTCTTAACCAGTTCCCAGTCAAGCTGTTGTCTAGACAACAGTCTCTGAAGATATTATAAAGTTAAAATTTCTTCTAATCTCACTCACAAGTCTTTTGGCAGGTCCTTTAATTCCTCTGCCGTCTCTCCAATTGGGTCTCTGTATAGGTTGACAGAGAGAGACAGCAAGCATTCACCAGAGTGATAATGAGAGCCTGATACAAAATGCGAAGGCACTACAAAGGGTATGACCACTAGGAGCCAAGAGATGAGGATCAAGACAGATATAGAAAATGAAGCAAAGGTAATATCTGAAAAGGGCTAGTTGAGAGTTCAACTAACATGAGCCCACACACACAAACAGTTGCCATTTTACTATGGCTCAACTTAACTTTTTTTTTTTTTTTTTTAACTTTATGATGGGTTTGTTTATCAAGGAAGTAAATGCATTTTTGACTTATGGTATTTTTGACTTATGATGAGTTTATTGTGAAATTATGCCATCATAGGTTGAGGAACCTCTATACATGAAACACAATAAGTTATAAACAGGAAAAACAAACAAATGAAAACACATTTATATTGTAATATTGCAGATATGAAAGACAATGAAAAGTTTTTAATGCAGGTAGAGAAATCACCTACAAATAACTGGATGATATTGAAAGCAGACTTCGCATCAGTAACTAAAATTGCAGTTTCTGAATTCAGATTGCTTGAGTTTGTCTCCTTGCCACACTGGCTGTGCAATCTTTGGAAAATAACTTAATCTTTTTGTGTCTTATCTTTGTAGTAGTTTTCTTCTGCTATTGTGATAAAACACTGCAAACATTGGCACAGAGAAGCATAGATTCATTATCTGGATTTCTTAGAGATTTATTATCTTTATTTATTTATTATAGTTCTGGAGGCCAGAAGTCCTAACGTCAGTTGTTGACAGGGGTGCATTTCTTCTGGAGTCTGTAAAGTATAATCTATGTTTTTGCTTTTTCCAGCTTCAAGAGGCCCCCTGCATTCCTTGCTTATGGTCCTTTCTTCTCATTGTTGCAACCTCTGCTTTGTTCACATCTCCTTTTCTAACTCCTACCCTCCTGCCTCTCTTTAACAAGGACCACTGTGATTGATCATGTTTTGATTCTGGGATAATCATCTCTCTACCTCAGAATCCTTGACTCAATCATTTTAAAGTCTGTTTTGCTATAAAAGGTAATATATTCATATATTTCAGGCCTTATGACCTGAACATTTTTGAGGGACATTAGTCTGTCTACCATTGTCCTTGTAAAATAAGAGAAGTAATAATGTAGACTACCTAGGGTTTTTATGAGGATTGAATATGTTTAGACTTTTTAAAAGTACATACAATGCAGATTAACCTACACTGCATACTATAAAATTGTTTGATAAAATAAAATAAAGAATTGACTAAAAAACTACAAGATGACATATTAAAGAGCTGAAGGTCGGTGAGTGGGGAGCTATATATTTAACATTATTTAGTCTACAAAATTGTTCTTCAAAGCTAAAGATCTAATAAACTGAAAGCTCACTGCTAACAGTCCTTCAATTGTGAAACTTCTAAAGAGTGTTCTTTCTGAAGATAGAAAAGAATCTTAGAAGAAGACTCTGAGAAATGAAAATAGAAAACATATAAATTGGAAAATGAGTAAGTCCAAGAAACCACTGTTTATTTAAAAACAATGTTCTTCTTTCAATTTGTAAGGTAAAAAACAAAAAACAAAATTAAAATACTAGACAATAATAATGCATACTTTAGAAAGGGGTTAACCATAATTACATTGTGTGAAAGCAACTATATTATTTAATGCAGGGAGCTGAAGGCCCGTGGGATGTGAACAACTCAACATTCCACTGGAGGCTATATGATCAAACAGCAAATTACTTATCATGAATGCAAGATGTGAGCAAACTCATGACTGCTCCTGTCGACAGAAGGTTTGCTGGAGGCAATCACTCCCTGGTGCTGAGCTTACCTACTGCGACATCTAGAGAATGCAGTCTTGCAAGCCTACTCTGGACTGAGCCACTGACCACTTGTTCCACCCCACTTCTCACTATCTCTTTTGCTAATAAATACTGAGGGCTGTGTAAAGCTCAGGTCCCTTGTCCACTAGAGTCAAGGTATCCCTGACCCCTTCTTCCAAATATATTTCTTGGTCTCTTGTCTTTATTCCCGCATTCATCCCCCTTTTTTCAGATCAATATGTCCACGGCAATTCAAGATATGTGGTGAGGTAGTGTCTAATGGGAGCTATTGTTAAATCACAAATATATAGCTAAACTGAAAGTAACTAAGTTTGAACTTAGTTAGACTCTTCAAAGTCTAATTAAGTAGTTGGACTCTTCAAAGGATATTGTCATGTTAGAGGCTGAGCATTGCTTTTTGTTGATGATAGGTTGAATCATGGTGACTGGAACCTTATGTTCTAGGGTTTATGCAGAGACTTCATCTTTACCATTAAGTCTATGCTGTTTATGAACCATTTGCCAGCGCTAGAATGACCAGTGCCAGAGGTTGTCTGATGTGACTTGTATGGGTCATTCTTTCTACTTGGTTATTGATCATGTTCTATGGTCAATACTTTACGGTAGACATTCATGTCCTGAGTACACTATGCTTTACGTTCACTCCCACAGGTTAATTCACAAGCCTCTTTTCCAGAATTTCCAATTATCCACATAGTGGAATAATGTCAGAGTGTCCAAACTGTTCAGGTCCCCTAGGATTATATTATGACAGAAGTAAAAAGAGTTAGTATCACTCGCAAACAAAGCTATAAATATATATTATTGTCCATCCCACATGAAAGCAAACTATCTCTGACCTAGCACCTGTTGGATGAATACAGTTATATAGGGAATTTATGTATTCTAGTAATTTCCTCTAGAAGAGATACAATATCTATCCCAGGAGTTATAGTTAGGACTGTTATCCTAGTTAAATTCATTATAATCTATAGCCACCCACCAAAATTCATCTGAATTTTATAGGAACCAAATTGGTACATCTAAATGGTAGAAGCAGTGAACCTGAATTCTTTTACTCTTTAGTTGTGTTTTCATTATTATAACTATTGAGTTTTGAGAATTCTTTATATACTTCGGGTATTATTTATTTATTTATTTATTTAATTTTATTTAATTTTATTTTTTTGAGACGGAGTCTGGCTCTGTCACCCAGGCTGGAGTGCAGTGGCCGAATCTCAGCTCACTGCAAGCTCCACCTCCCAGGTTCACGCCATTCTCCTGCCTCAGCCTCCCGAGTAGCTGGGACTACAGGCGTCTGCCACCTCGCCCGGCTAGTTTTTTGTATTTTTTAGTTGAGACAGGGTTTCACCGTGTTAGCCAGGATGGTCTCGATCTCCTGACCTCATGATCCACCCGTCTCGTCCTCCCAAAGTGCTGGGATTACAGGCTTGAGCCATCACGCCCGGCCAGGTATAATTTATTTGTGAGATAACTGTGACTTGTCTTTTTATTTTAACAGTGTATATCAAAGAATAAAAGTTTTACATTTTGATGAAAAAAAAAAGTAGTAGCCCTAATCTTTCTTTATTCTCACAGATAAGTATTAATTTTTGCTTAATGTCTTATCTGGGACTTTTAATTGCCATTTACCAATAATATAGCTTTCACCATGTAATTGATACAAGGATCATGGTAACTGTCAAGTATTTACATTCTAATTGTACATTTATACACTGAAGAAAGGTCCTTGGGTATGTCCATGAATCCAATAGATTCATGGTGAACAAGAATAGAGAAAGGACTCAATTACATGACTCCCAGACCTTTCTCCATTGCACCTGCACCAATCTAATAAGTGGGCTGAAGAAGTATCATTTTCTAATTAGAAGATATAGTGATTCAAGTATACAGCCATCACTAACATCTTAAGTCCTGTGTCCAGTAGCCCTCAAAATGTCTGATAGATCTCATGCTCCAGTGTATGACTCTTCTAATAAGTGGCCAAAGGCCTCTGTGCAGAATGACTTGGGGAATATTTACTGCCTACACTCATTGTGGCATTAGTATGTCCTTCCTTATGGGGACTTAGTCTCTCCCTTGCTCAATGCTTATTTCCCACCCAGGAATCACTTTTTACAACCAGACACATTGTCTTGCAAAGCAGAGGCCTATACTATCTTCAAGTGATAAGGGAGTTGGGAAGTGGAGTGGAGAGTGGGGAGTGCTAGACTTTATCTCAGAGAAGCCAACCATTTCAAGACCTCAAGATTCCTGAAATACATTTCCTGTTTGAAGAAAAGACTCTTAAAATCTGAATTTTTCTCAGTAAGCACCAACATTTGCAAATAGAAGATCTACTGAGTTGAGAATTCAACTTTGGAGTTTCACTATACTTATAATTAAATACTGTGTCTAATCCTAGACTCTGCCCAATGGTTATAGGAGAGGAAAGTCACTTTATATGTTGCTAAGTGCTTTGATTTTACACTTAACATTAAAATGGTGGTTAATCACCCTAGACATTATTGGCTTTCTTCAATGACTCTATAGCACTCAGCAATAGGCATTCAATTCTAGTCTTTTCAATTTACTACCTTCCCTATGATTCTCAAATGTCTGAGGCATGGCCCTGCCAGTGCGTAATCTTCAATTTATATAACATCCCTGATTACTAGTGATAAAAGATTTAACAATTGCACCACCACAGCATACCAGGAATAATCAAAACATTACTGACCACTGGTGTGAGTACTCATTGCAAGCCAGGCTGTGAGTGATCCAACATCAAAATTCCATTTTAGGATCAATTTCCTAAGACCAATCCTGTACCAATGATTTTAGATTGAGTTACACAGAAACATATTATTAGAGGAAATTTGAATGCAGGAGACCCTGAAAGACAGCACCATTAACAAAGTTAGGAAAATAGGAATTGGCAAAAGGAGAATTTGGACTCCAGTGAAGTTCCATTAGTAATCTCTGGCTAACTCAACTGTAGCTGGAGCTGAGATGTTTCTTTAAAATTGACTCAAACTTGGACCTTTTATTGTTTCTTTTAAATCAACTAGTTATTGCATATGGGTTAAGAGAGGAATAAAACCTGGGGTGAGGTACCTCTCTTCAGTGCAGGGCAATTCTTCACACAGAGGTACACAACTGTAATAATCAGAAGCTTACCCTACTGGCAGCTGATGGAATGAAGGAAGAATTTGAACAGAGCCTAGAGATTCTGATACAATTATTAGTTTTTCAAGAATGTGAACATAGTTAATTCTACCTTGGATTAATATTGAAAATTATAAATAGTTTTTTCTGCTATGCTGAAAATCATGTAAAATAGGATAGCTATACTGTGCTATTGACTCTAAAATCTTAGTGGTTTAATACAGATGAAAGTGCATCTACTTCATTCTTTTTCACACCTGATTTCAAAATTTTAATTATCAGCATCTTGGATTGTTATTTCTTAAAATATCTGTGGTGAAGAATGTGGTTATTTTCGTTTTGTTTGTTCATTTTCTTTTTTCAAAACTATTGATGGCAGATACTTTTGAAAAAAATGTGATAAATATAGAGTGAGTATCAACTTGTTATAAAAAGATCTAAATACTAATGTTCAATTTCTGATGTATCTCATGTAGACCAGCAACAGTTTATCTGAGGACACACTTTGAGCAACATTCTCTAGGCCTTGTTAACTTCTCTCATGTTCTTTTTTTCTCTATCCATTTTTTTTTTTTTTTGGTCAGATTTTCATTGAAATTTTATTGCATTATTTGCGAATTATACTGTTATATTCTTTTAATATTCATAATGAATTTTTTTATTATTATACTTTAAGTTCTAGGGTACATGTGCATAATGTGTAGGTTTGTTAAATAGGTATACTTGTGCCATGTTGGTGTGCTGCACCCATCAACTTGTCCTTTACATCAACTATAACTCCCAATGCAATCCCCCCCTCCCCACTCCCCATAATAGGCCCCGGTGTGTGATGTTCCCCTTCCAGAGTCCAAGTGATCTTATTTTCAGTTCCCACCTATGAGTGAGAACATGCGGTGTTTGGTTTTCTGTTCTTGCAATAGTTTGCTGAGAATGATGTTCATATACTTTGCCCACTTTTTGATGCAGTTGTTTGTTTTTTTCTTGTAAATTTGTTTGAGTTCTTTGTAGGTTCTGGATATTAGCCCTTTGTCAGATCAGTAGATTGCAAAAATTTTCTCCCATTCTGTAGGTTGCCTGTTTACTCTGATGGTAGTTTCTTTTGCTGTGCAGAAGCTCTTTAGTTTAATTAGATCCCATTTGTCAATTTTGGCTTTTGTTGCCGTTGCTTTTGGTGTTTTAGACATGAAGTCCTTGCCCATACCTATGTCCTAAATGGTATTCCCTAGGTTTTCTTCTAGGGTTTTTATGGTATTAGATCTAACATTTAAGTCTCTAATCCATCTTCAATGAATTTTCGTATAAGGAGTAAGGAAAGGATCTAGTTTCAGCTTTCTACCTAGGGCTAGCCAATTTTCCCAGCACCATTTATTAAATAGGGAATCCTTTCCCCATTTCTTGTTTTTCTCAGGTTTATCAAAGATCACATGGCTGTAGATGCGTGGTATTATTTCTGAGGACTCTGTTCTATTCCATTGGTGTACATCTCTGTTTTCGTACCAGTACCATGCTATTTTGGTTACTGTAGCCTTGTAGTATAGTTTGAAGTCAGGTAGCATGATGCATCTAGTTTTGTTCTTTTGACTTAAGATTGTCTTGGCAATGTGCGCTCTTTTTTGGTTCCACATGAACTTTAAAGTAGTTTTTTCCACTTCTGTGAAGAAACTCATTTGTAGCTTGATGGGGATGGCATTGAATCTATAAATTACCTTGGGTAGTATGGCCATTTTCACAATATTGATTCTTTCTATCCATGAGTATGGTATGCTCTTCCATTTGTTTGTGTCCTCTTTTATTTCACTGAGCAGTTGTTTGTAGTTCTCCTTGAAGAGGTCCTTTACATCCCTTGTAAGTTAGATTCCTAGATATTTTATTGTCTTTGAAGTAATTGTGAATGGAAGTTCATTCATGATTTGGCTTTCTGTTTGTCTGTTACTGGTGTATAAGAATGCTTGTGATTTATGCATGTTAATTTTGTATCCTGAGACTTTGCTGAAGTTTCTTATTAGCTTAATAAGATTTTGGGCTGAGACAATGAAGTTTTCTAAATATACAATGATGTCATCTGCAAACAGGGAATATTTGACCTGTTCTTTTCCGAACTGAATATCCTTTATTTCTTTCTCTTGCCTGATTGCCCTAGCCAGAAATTCCAACACTAGGTTGAATAGGAGTGGTGAGAGAGGGCATGCCTGTCTTGTGCCAGTTTTCAAATGGAATTTTTCCAGTTTTTGCCCATTCAGTATGATATTGACTGTGGGATTGTCATAAATAGTTCTTATTATTTTGAGATATGTTCCATCAATACCGAATTTATTGAGCGTTTTTAGCATGAAGGGCTGTTGAATTTTGTCAAAGGCCTTTTCTGTATCTACTGAGATAATCATGTGGTTTTTCTCTTTGATTCTGTTTATATGCTGGATTACGCTTATTGATTTGCATATGTTGAACCAGCCTTGCATCCCAGGGATGAAGCCCACTTGATCATGGTGGATAAGCTTTTTGATGTGCTGCTGAATCCGGTTTGCCAGTATTTTCTTGAGGATTTTTGCATCGATGTTCATCAGGGATATTGGTCTAAAATTCTCTTTTTTTGTTGTGTCTCTGGCAGGCTTTGGTATCAGGATGATGTTGGCCTCATAAAATGAGTTAGGGAGGATTCCCTCTTTTTCTATTGATTGAAGTAGTTTCAGAAGGAATGATACCAGCTCCTCCTTGTACCTCTGGTAGAATTCAGCTGTGAATCCATCTGGTCTTGGACTTTTTTTGGTTGGCAGGCTATTAATTATTGCCTCAATTTCAGAACCTTCTATTGGTCTATTAGGGGATTCAGCTTCTTCCTGGTTTAGTCTTGGGAGACTGTAAATGTCCAGGAAATTATCCTTTTCTTCTAGATTTTCTAGTTCATTTGTGTAGAGGTGTTTATAGTATTCTCTGATGTTAGTTTTTTATTTCTGTGTGGTCAGTGGTGAAATCCCCTTTATCATTTTTTGTTGCGTCTATTTGATTCTTCCCTCTTTTCTTTATTAGTCTTGCCAGTGGTCTATAAATTTTGTTGATCTTTTCAAAAAACCAACTCCTGGATTCATTGATTTTTTGGAGGGTTTTCTGTGTATCTATCTCCTTCAGTTCTGCTCCTATCTTAGTTATTTCTTGCCTTCTGCTAGCTTTTGAATGTGTTTGCTCTTGCTTCTCTAGTTCTTTTAATTGTGATGTTAGAGTGTCCATTTTAGATCTTTTCAGCTTTCTCTTGTGGGCATTTAGTGCTATAAATTTCCCTCTACACACTGCTTTAAATGTGTCCCAGAGATTCTGGTATGTTGTATCTTTGTTCTCATTGGTTTCAAAGAACATCTTTATTTCTGCCTTCATTTCGTTATGTACCCAGTAGTCATTCAGGAGCAGGTTGTTCAGTTTCCATGTAGTTGAGCGATTTTGATTGAGTTTCTTAGTCCTGAGTTCTAGTTTGATTACACTGTGGTCTGAGAGACAGTTTGTTTTGATTTCTGTTCTTGTACATTTGCTGAGGAGTGCTTTACTTCTAATTATGTGGTCAATTTTGGAATAAGTGTGATGTGGTGCTGAGAAGAATGTATATCTCTTGATTTGGGGTGGAGATTTCTATAGATGTCAATTAGGTCCTCTTGGTGCAGAGATGAGTTCAATTCCTGGATATCCTTGTTAACTTTCTGTCTCGTTGATCTGTCTAATGTTGACAATGGGGTGTTGAAGTCTCCCATTATTTTTGTATGGGAGTCTAAGTCTCTTTGTAAGTCTCTAATGACTTGCTTTATGAATTTGGGTGCTCCTGTATTGGGTGCATATATATTTAGGATAGTTAGCTCTTCCTGTTGAATTGATTCCTTTACCATTATGTAATGACCTTCTTTGTCTCTTTTGATCTTCGATGGTTTAAAGTCTGTTTTATCAGAGACTGGGATTACAACCCTTGCTTTTTTTCGTTCTCCATTTGCTTGGTAGATCTTCCTCCATCCCTTTATTTTGAGCCTATGTAAGTCTCTGCATGTGAGATGGGTCTCCTGAATACAGCAGACTGATGGGTCTTGACTCTTTATCCAATTTGCCAGTCTGTGTCTTTTAATTGGAACTTTTAGTCCATTTACATTTAAAGTTAGTATTGTTATGTGTGAACTTGATCCTGCCATTATGGTAATAACTGGTAATTTTGTTCGTTAGTTGATGCAGTTTCTTCCTAGGCTCGATGGTCTTTACATTTTGGCATGTTTTTGCAATGGCTGGTACCGGTTGTTCCTTTCCATGTTTAGTGCTTCCTTTAGGGTCTCTTGTAAGGCAGGCCTGGTGATGACAAAATCTCTAAGCATTTGCTTATCTGTAAAGGATTTTATTTCTCCTTCACTTATGAAACTTAGTTTGGCTGGATATGAAATTCTGGGTTTAAAATTCTTTTCTTTAAGAATGTTGAATATTGGCCCCCACTCTCTTCTGGCTTGTAGAGTTTCTTCTGAGAGATCTGCTATTAGTCTGATGGGCTTCCCTTTGTGAGTGACCCGACCTTTCTCTCTGGCTGCCCTTAAGATTTTTTCCTTCATTTCAACTTTGGTGAATCTGGCAATTATGTGTCTTGGAGTTACTCTTCTCGAGGAATATCTTTGTGGTGTTCTCTTTATTTCCTGAATTTGAATGTTGGCCTGCCCTACTAGGTTGGGGAAGTTGTCCTGGATGATATCTTGAAGAGTGTTTTCCAACTTGATTCTATTCTCCCCCTCACTTTCAGGTACCCCAATCAGATGTAGATTTGGTCTTTTTACATAATCCCATACTTCTTGCAGGATTTGTTCATTTCTTTTCTTCTTTTTTCTTTAGATTTCTCTTCTCACTCATTTCATTCATTTGATCCTCAATTGCTTATACTCTTTCTTCCAGTTGATCGAATCAGTTACTGAAGCTTGTGCATTTGTCACATGTTTCTCCTGTCATGGTTTTCATCTCTGTCCATTCATGTATGGCCTTCTCTGCATTAATTATTCTAGTTATCAATTCTTCCACTCTTTTTTCAAGATTTTTAGTTTCTTTGAGCTGGTACATAATTCCTCCTTTAGCTCTGAGACGTTTGATGGACTGAAGCCTTCTTCTCTCATCTCGTCAAAGTCATTCTCCATCCAGCTTTGATCCGTTGCTTGCGATGAGCTGCGTTCCTTTGCAGGGGGAGATGCACTCTTATTTTTTGAATCTCCAGCTTTTCTGCCCTGTTTTTTCCCCATCTTTGTGGTTTTATCTGCCTCTAGTCTTTGATGAGGGTGACATACTGATGGTGTTTTGGTGTGTGTGTCCTTCCTGTTTGTTAGTTTTCCTTCTTACAGTCACGACCCTCAGCTGTTATTTTTCCTTCTTACAGTCACGATCCACAGCTGTTGGAGATTGCTTGAGATCCACTCCAGACCCTGTTTGCATGGGTATCAGCAGCAGAGGCTGCAGAAGATAGAATATTGCTGAACAGCAAGTGTACCAATCTGATAATTGCTTTGGAAGCTTCCTCTCAGGGGTGTACTCCACTGTGTGAGGTGTGGGGTGTCCGTCTGCCCCTAGTGGGGGATGTCTCCCAGTTAGTCTACTCAGGTGTCAGGTACCCACTTGAGCAGGCAGTCTGTCCCTTCTCAGATCTCAACCTCTGTGTGGGGAGATCCACTGCTCTCTTCAATGCTGTCAGACAGAGTTGTTTGCATCTGCAGAGGTTTCTGCTGCTTTGTTGTTGTTGTTGTTGATGTTGTTGTTGATTAGCTGTGCCCTGTCCCCAGAGGTAGAGTCTACAGAGGCAGGCAGGGCTCCTTGAGCTGCTATGAGCTCCACGCAGTTCGAGCTTCTCAGCGGCCTTGTTTACTACTTAAGCCTCAGCAATAATGGGTGCCCCTCTCCCAGCCTCGTTGCTGTCTTGCAGTTAGATCACAGAGTGCTCTTCTAGCAATGAGGGAGGCTCCATGGGCGGGCATGGGACCCTCCTGGCCAGGTGTGGGATAGAATCTCCTTGTGTGCCCGTTTGCTAAGCCCCTTGGTAGAGCACAGTATTGGGGTGGGAGTTACCCGATTTTCCAGGTGTTGTGTGTCTCAGTTCCCCTGGCTATGAAAAGCGATTCCCTTCCCCCTTGCACTTCCCAGGTGAGGTGATGCCTCGCCCTGCTTCAGCTCTCACTGGTCGGGCTGCACAGCTGATCAGCACCGATTGTCCGGCACTCCCTATTGAGATGAACCCAGTACCTCTGTTGAAAATGCAGAAATCACCGGTCTTCTGAGTTGTTCGCACTGGGAGCTGGAGACTGGAGCCCTTCCTATTCGACCATCTCGCTCCGCCCCCCCTTTTGTTTATCTTTGCTTCAGTTTTAATATTTTCTTTTGAGATGCCTCCCAATTTACTACTTCTTTCTCTAGCTGCATCTAATCTACTGTCAAATATATACACTAAGTTCTTAGTTTCTCTTGTTGTGTTTTTAAGTTTTACAATTTCAATTTTCCTTATTTTCTTTAAGTTTATACTTCAATGGTGAAATTACAAAATTATGTCTCTTACTTACTGAAACACAATTTTTATAATTATTTTAAAACCTGTGCCATATAATGGAATAATCTGAATCTCTTGTCTGGTTTTTTTTTTTTGGCTTTGTGGTCACTTTAATTTTATCTACTCACATACCTGGTTATGCTTATCAAGCCATAAATATGAAGACTATAAAGGTAAATTGAGTCTCTGGATACTATTCTCTTACTCCAAGATAGAGTTACCTTTGCTATCATCTGCTGGCTATTCAAGAATCACTAGTCATCCTAGATTAATGTAATTCTAATAAGGGATTAATAGCATGTATTCTGAGCTTTAGACCCTGTGAAGACTTCACTACTTCTATTTCACCTTCTTCCTAGAGTATAGACTCTCAAAGTGTTTGTCAGGGCCTCTCTACTTGTAAGCCTGGACTCCAATATTTATCTCTCCCACCTCTCTGTAGAATGTACTGCTCAGTTGCTCAAACTCCCAGTCTTCTTCACTAGAATTTTCAAGTTAAAAGTCATCATAAATGTAAACCTTATTTCTATTTATTTTCTTCTAAATCTTTACCTCGTAGTTCTTGAATATCTTTATAATTTTCCAGTGTTTTCTAGTAAGTATATACATTATATTTTATCCATATATTCTCCTTGTTTTCTGTTAGCTATTATCAATACCCAAACTGAGCTACTGGGAGTTTTGTTTTTTTTTTTTCCTCAAGGTTATATGTTCTTTAGAAAATAACTACTCTTCTTTTAAGAAAGAGTTGTCACTCTCTCAGGTCACAGATAGAAACTGAATGCCTGATTATGGGAATCCAGGTGATATTGTGACCTGAGCCACTAAGCAATGAATCAAGGAGGCCATGCAGTACACTTTCATCAAGTGAAATGACATACACTTAACCATGCTTGCTGATTCTGGTGGCACAAATAGAGAATCATAATCATGTCAAATATAACTTATTTCCAATGGTTAAAATTGAAGACAACGTACACATCCTTTAAAATAAGAATTTATAAAGAAATTTTTATACCAAACACAATGAAATGTGATGAAGCAGCTAAAATGTATGAACTACAATTTCTTATATCCTTCTGAATAAATTTTACATTATACAGTTATGAGAAAAGTGAGTCTATTAAGAATCTATACAAATTAATAGAATTTATTTGAAGATTAAGATGTACCAAACAATACTTTACATGTAATTACATCTGTATATATTGTATATAATTGTATATAATCATATATGTATATATTATTATATATTTATATTAAGTAAAATTCTAAACACATTTCTAGAATTATTAATTGTCAAATTTCCTAGGGATAAAAAGGGGAATGGTTTCAGAATTATTTAGAGGACTTCAACTGTACTTATGATTTTTAAAAAAAATATGAAACAAGCATGAGTAACTTTTTAAAATTAGAAGAAAACTATGTTCTTATACGGAGGTACTTAGTAGAGTGTTCTCTATACTTTCTTGTGTATTTGAATAATTTTACAATATAGAATAGGATTTTCATAACAAAAATCCTTTTTAAGAAAACTTAAAACTCATCCCTTTATATTGGTAACTGTGGAATATATTGTGCTTGCTCTATCCCAGTTTGCACACTGCCTTTCTCTGCTTTGCTTTTCCCTAGGAGGCTAAGTCCTATAGATTGACTCTTCAAATTTCTCTAGCTGTCTTCTCGTTGGGTCAACTCAGTGGGAACCCCTGGGAGATTGGAGTAGATGGAGTTAGAGACCAGGGACTATAGAACAGTATTTCTTCCTTGCCTCTTCCCTTGATCAATACACAGTCTCTGGCAGTATTCTATATGGTAGATGGGCCCTCCTCCAGAGTTCTGGGTCTCAGTAGGCTTTGATAATCCTCTCCTTGTTCCTTCAGCACTAAGAGTGGTAATGGCTTTGCATTGCTTCTGAGTGTCTCACCATTCCATATTCCATATCCCTGTCTAATCCTTTGTAAGTAAGTCTTTCCTAAGTCTGCTCATTGAAATATTTGTTTCCTGCTCGTATCTTAGCTAATACATTGATGGAATGAGAAAACAGAAATAAAAAAATGGTACAATAAGTAGCAAAAATCTATTATTAATAAAATATGTATATATGCTTATATAACTTAACGTATGCAATGTGAGTAAAATAAAGCCATGTATAAGACCATTTCAATTAGTTGATTAGTCTATTAATCGGATTTGTTCACATCAAACTCCAAAATATGTGGCCTAATTATAACACCCCAAGCCATGAATAAACTGGTTTAATAATAGTTTTCAGTTATATTTAGGACAATTAAACTAGTAATATATGCAAATGTAATTTTTGATATATTTAATGCTCATTTTGAAATGGACAACTGTAATAGCTATTATGATAATCAATCTGATGATCAAGTTCTATTATGGTTATAGTGATTTGAAATTTTAAAGCATAGCAGTCATCTTAAAATTCCTTTTCCAAAGATTATTCACCGGAAATAATGTATCCCATTAGAAGCCCAAGGAATTTTTTTTTTTTTAATGGAAGGCAGCCATACTCCTTTAGCAAAACTGATTAGTCTGTCCTCCTACTTCAGTGTTTTTATCTATTAAAGCCAAAGCATAATGAGCAAATTCACTAATGAGACTCTCTATATCTGTTGTAAAGAAAAATCTTTCTTTAGCAAACTTATTAAAATAGTAAGTAAGTCTCAAGCTAAACTTGGCAAAATTCTGTGATCCAAATTGACAAATGTAAGCATGTTTTCTTTTGCTACCTGAAATGTTGACTGCTAATAACAGGATCTCATTTCAAACAAATAATTACACTTGATGATAACAAATAAAGTAAATATAACCCTAATTAATGACTTTGTTAACAGTTGCTGCTTATTTAGGGCATTAATCCAAGATCATTGTTTAACTTCTTTATATCTACTAACCTATATGAAATATTTAACAATTCATTGGCTCATTCCTAAGGCACTACATGATAATATGTGACTGTATCCATGAGATGTCACTAATGATGATTTTGCTTGTCTACCCTGCATTCTGGCCAGGTCCTCTATTGTCAGGTTCCATCCTGAATTGAGGATTCCACTTCCATATACTCTTTTTGAAGGAACTGATTGCAGGTAGTTTTCAAAACCATAGATCACCTGGAGTCATAGTGAAGACAATGGCACCTGGATAAAATACCACCATGTATCTGCTTGCCTATTGTCTTTGAGCAGTGCTGTTCACAGTATTGGACAGTGATTGCTAACCTAAGTCAGATCCTCCCACTTGGTCTTTGAATTCAAAACATAAAACCTTTCTTAGAGAAGAGAGATCATAGTCTTTTAAAAGAACTGAAATAAGTTTAGTAGGGTAGCAGAAACAGCTAGAGATAAGGCTGAAGATGAAGTCATTATTTAGCTATAAAAAGACTCGTAAACCAGGATTCCAATTTTTATCATACAGGTTATTGGAACCCCTGGAGGATATAAAACCAGAAAGTAAAATGATCATATTTACATTTTTTCTCTTCCTGGTTTATTCTTATACTAAACCCTGCTTCATTTAAGTAACTTAAATATGCCTTTCTTATAACCTGAAAGATGAAATGTAAGCCATGTCTCATTTTAATGATAACAAGCTGAGATGATAACTGTGCCTGTGCTCTCGCTGTAGTCTTTGTGTACATGCCACCTCATCTATCTACTTTTTTCCTAGAGTAGACATTTTGGCCTCAATATCTCCCTCTATTAGGAACTTTACTTTATTTACTATCCTTGCTCAACTTCTTCCACTTCAGATTGTTTCTCATAGAACATAATTTACCACTGCTTGCAGTGCATTGACAAATCTTTTAATTCTCAAATGACATTCATAGTAAGAAATTTGTGTCTTGGCTCTACCCTCTGTTAACTGGAAGAGTTGGCATCATCTCAACTAAGTCTCATCATCTGAATTTATTTTTCTGTAAAGAGATGTTTTGTTTATTATACTTAACAGACTTATTGTGAAGGGAAATTAGGAAGTCTAAATGAGGTTATTCCTAATATCAAATGATGTGTGAATATTTTTTATTATAATAAAGTGAATGTAATTCACATATATTGTTGAGACCTGTCAATGATAAGTAGAGCAGCTGCATGAATACAAACCTGGGCTTTAAAGTTATAGAGGCTTCAACCAAACCTTTTCTAATTAGCATCTGTAAAACTGCAGGAAAGTTAATTAACTGCTGTAAACTTCAGCACCTTTATTTATAAAATCAGAACAATAATGTCTACTTCACAAAATTATGATAAAGATTTAATGAGTTAACACGTGAAAATTTATTTGAAAGGTCATTGGAACACAGTAAGTTGTCATTAAGAGGTTGCAATTATTCTATTAAGAAGTAAAATGTTTGAACTTTTAAAATTTATATTTAATTGTAGAACCTATTATAATTTAGTTAAGAATAATAACACAAGGAAACTTATATGAATGGATTCATTATCCTGTCTCGCAAATTAGTCATCAGGAAGTAAAGCTAAAACATAGAGAAAGAGCAATAGGAAGTTAGCAGCTATTCAGGAAGGTGGAAACAGAGTTTTCTCTCTGTCTTCCAAAATCAGTTTTAACTTCACTGTTGAACACACAGTATTCAACTAAGTAGGTGTTGAATGGACAAATGAAGGAATAAATGAATAAATTATAACTGTTTCAAAAGGGTCATAGCTGATTCAGGTCACTTAATGCACTGGGAGATGAGGTTAGAGTATTTTGGGGAATAGGGTAAGATTGCTGCTCTAAAGGCAGTTCCAAAGAGCAGATATGTAAGTCAATAGGGCAATAATAAAAAGGATGATAATGGTGATGATATCTAACATGTATTGAGTGCTTAATAGTATCAGACATAGTTTAAATGTTTTATAATATTATCTTTTTATTCATCCTAAATCCCCTATAAACAGATATTATTATTATCACTATTTTCATAAGGACAAACTAAAGCAAAGAGAGGGTAAGAAACTTCCACAAGTTTATATATTATTAAATAATATCCTATATGTTTAACATGAGAGAGAATGGCAAGGTTCAAATCCCCCTGGCTCCATCCAGGTGGTTCAGGAATCCAATGATTCTCCATATTAGGATTCTCTAGAGGGACAGAGCTAATATATATATATAAAGGGGAGTTTATTAAGTATTAACTCACGTGATCATATGTCCCACAATAGACTGTCTGCAAGCTGGGGAGCAAGAAGAGCCAGTCCAAATCCCAAAACTGAAAAACTTGGAGTGTGATGTTCAAGGGTAGGAAGCATCTAGCAGCACAGGAGAAAGATGTAAGCTGAGAAGCTAGGAGAATCTACTCTTTTCACATTTCTCTGCCTGCTCTATATTCTAGCTGTGCTGGCAGTTGATTAGATAGTGCCCACCCAGATTAAGGGTGAGTCTGCTTTTCCCAGCTCACTGACTCAAATGTTAATCTCCTTTGGCAACACCCTCACAGACACACCGAGAATCAATACTTGACATCCTTTAATCCATTCAAGGTAACAGACAGTATTAACTATCACAAGTCCACCCCTTGTCAACTTGAACCCATATGCATCTCCTGAAATCATACATAATCTTCAAATAAAGACAATAATATGGTCATAATTATGCCTAATGTAATACAACTATCCTTCGTACAACTGGAAACACTCCAATCCCCAAACCAAATACTATTACATAAAGTTAAAAATACTTAAATGCTGATATGGAGTCAATAAATCTTATGTCACATGATAAAGAAAAAAGGAAATAAAATGAAGATATTTTCTTAGTACAAGTATCTACATATACAAACATGTTTTTAACAAAAGAAGGAGGAAATATGACAATTACAGTCCCCATTTCTGCAGCTAGTCAGGTGGTCATAGCTGGTACTGATGACTACCTTCTGCTACTACCCATTCTGTATTCCCCTTGCATTCATCAAGCACCGCAGCAGGTGGTGGTTTCTTTCCTGATAGGGTGACCCAAACCTATATTCCTGAAGCATCTGGACCATTTGTAGTCCGGCCTGGATTGGGCTGTTGTAATTTCCCATTGATCTTAATCACAGGGTATAATAATACTAAGAGATGCCCTAATTAATTTCCTGTATTACATACATACTCTTCCTTACCTCCGTTGTGGAGTAGTAGACTGATTTCATCTTGATAGTCCTGGTCAATCACACAACCAACACTGTTACTCCCTTCTTAGCCTGTTGACTTAAAGGTAGGTGGAGCCCAAAGTGTCTAGGTGGCAATCTTAACTTCCAGTGTAATGAAGTAGTTGTTGTGTCTCCTGGTGGCAGCATTGGAGCCCTCTGGAACTAAGACCTCTAGGCCAGCAGAACATAATGTCAAAGGAACAGGATGCCAACATTTAGCTAGTGGATCACTAGGGGTGATGGTGAGTGGTGTCACTTCCACTTCCTCTCCTTTATTCCTGGACCTGTGATTCCTGGCTATAGAAGAAACAGTATCATATATTGGATGCTGATTCAGAGCATACACGGCCTTCTGGAGAACTTTGCTCCAGCCCTGTAAAATATTGTCACCTAGTTTGCATTGTAATTGTCACTTCATAGGCCATTCCACTGTTCTATCAATCCAGCTGCTTCAGGATAATGGGGAACATGGTAAGACCAGAGAATTCCATGAGCATGAGTCCACTACCACACTTCTTTAGCTGTAAAGTGAGTGCCTTGATCAGAGGCAGTGCTGTGTGGAATACTGTGATGGTGGATAAGATATTCTGTGAGTCCACTGATGGTAGTCTTGGCAGAAGCATCGCATGCAGGATAGGCAAACCCATATCCAGAATAAGTGTCTACTCAAGTGAGGACAAACCTTTGCCTTTCCCATGATGAAAGAGGTACAATATCATCAACCTGCCACCAGATAACTGGCTGATCACTCCAAGGAATGGTACTATATCAAGGGCTCAGTGTTGGTCTCTGCTGCTGCCAAATTGGGAACTCAGCAGTGGCCATAGCCAGGTCAGCCTTGCTGAGTGGAAGTCAATATTGCTGAGCCCATGCATAACCTTCATCCCTGCCATCATGGCGACTGTGTTCACGGACCCATTAGGCAATGACAGGGGTGGCAGGGGAAAGAGGCTGAGTGTTGTCTACAGAATAGGTCCTCCTATCCACTTAATTATTAAAATCCTCCTCTGTTGAGGTCAAACTTTGGTGAACATTCACATGGGATAGAAATCTTTTCAGAGTTTTTGACCACTCAAAGAAATCCATCCACACACCTCTTCCCCAAATTTCTTTGTCACCAATTTTCCAATCATGGCTCTTCCAAGTCCCTGACCACTCAGTCAAATCATTGACTACAGCCCATGAATCAGTATAGAATAGCACATCTGGCCATTTCTCTTTTCATGCAAAGTGCACGACCAGGTGCCCTGCTCAAAGTTCTTTCCACTGTGAGGATTTCCCTTCACCGCTGTCCTTCAGAGATGCCCTAGAAAGGGGTTGTAGTACTGCAGCTGCCCACTCTTGGGTGGTGCCTACATGTTATGCAGAAGCATCTGTGAAGCAGGCCCTAGTCTTGTCTTCCTCTGTCAAACAATCATAGGGAACTCCCCATGATTCCATCGGTGCAGGCTAGGGGAGAGAAGGAAGGGTGGCAGGAGTGGGGACCATGGGCATTTGAACCACTTCTTTATATAACTTACTTGTTCCTTCAGGACATGCTTAAGCCCGATCACATATATACCACTTTCAGTTGATGATGTAATGCTGCTGTTTATGACCCACTTTATGGCTAGGTTGGTCAGAAAGCACCCAGTTCATGACAGGTAGTTTAGGTCGCATGGTGACTTGATGACCCATAGTCAAACGTTCAGTTTCCACCAAAGCCCAGTGACAGGCCAAGTGCTGTCTCTCAAAAGGAAAATAGTTGTCTGCAGAAGATGGCAGGGCCTTGCTCCAAAATCCCAGAGGCCTCCACTGTGATTCACCTATGGGGGCCTGCCAAAGGCCCCAAATAGCATTCATATCTGCCACTGACACCTCGAGCACCATTGGATCTGCTGTTCATATTGCCCAAGTGGCAGAACAGTTTGCATGGCAGCCTGGGCCTGTTGCAGAACTTTCTTTTTTTATTTTTTTTTTATTTTTTTATTATTTTTTTATTATTATTATTTTTTTTATTATACTTTAAGTTCTAGGGTACATGTGCATAACGTGCAGGTTACATATGTATACATGTGCCATGTTGGTGTGCTGCACCCATCAACTCGTCAGCACCCATCAATTCATCATTTATATCAGGTACAGAACTTTCTTCTATTCTGGACTCTTTCCAAATCTAGCAGCATTTAGGGTCACTTGATAAATGGGCCATAGTAACACAACCAAATGAGGAATGTGTTGCTTCCAAAATCCAAATAGGTCCCCTAGGCATTGTGCCTCTTTCTTGGTTGTAGAAGGGGTCAAATGTAGCAACTTATCCTTCACCTTAGAAGGAATATCTCAACAAGCCCCACACCACAGGATCCCTAGAAATTTTATGAAATAGAAGGTCCATGAATTTTACTTGGAGTTATTTCCCATCCTCTGGCACACAAATATCTCACCAGTAAGTCCAGTGTGTTTTCTATTTCTTGCTCACTGGATTCAATCAGTGTAATGGATTAGTGTGATATCTTGCAGAAGCGAAAATCAATCAAGGTCTCTATGAATAAGATTATGACACAAAGCCAGAGAATTGATATACTCCTGAGGTAGGACAGTAAAGGTAAATTGCTGGCCTTGTCAGCTGAAGGCAAATGGCTTCTGGTAGGCCTTATGGACAAGAATGGAGAAAAAGGCATTTGCTAAGTCAATGGCGGCATACCAGGTACCAGGAGATGTGTTAATTTGCTCAAGCAATGAAACCACATCTGGTACAGCAGCTGAAATTGGAATCACCACTTGGTTAAGCTTACAAGAATCCACTGTCATTCTCCAAAATCCCTCTCTTTCCTACCCAGACCAAATTGGAGAGTTCAATGGTGATGTGGTGCGAATCACCACTCCTGTGCCTTTCAAGTCCTTGGTGGTGGCACTAATCTCTGCAATCCCCCCAGGGATATAATATTGTTTTTGATTTACTATTTTTCTAGGTAGAGGCAGCTCTAATGGCTTTAATTTGGCCTTTCTCACTATAACAGCCTTCACCCTACCAATCAGGAAGCCAACATGTGGGTTTTGCCAGCTGCTAAGTATGTCTATGCCAATTATGCATTCTGGCACTGGGGAAATGACCACAGGATGAGTCTGGGGACCTACTGGACCCACTATAAGTCAGACATGAGTTAAAACACTGTTACTAATCTGGCCTCCACAAGCCCTTACTTTACCTGGAGAACCACAATGATGTTTTGGGTCTCCTGGAATCAATGTTAGCTCAGAGTCAGTGTCCAGTAGTCCCCAAATGTCTGATCATTTCCCTTCCCCTGATGCAGTTACCCTGGTGAAAGGCCAGAGGTTTCCTTGGGGAAAAATGGAAGAAAGATTCACTGAATAAATTGTCAGTACTGTAGTGTGGTTCTTCCTCAAGGGGACCCAGACTCCCCTTCATTCAAGGGGTTCTGGGACTGTAAACTGACTTAAATCTGGAAATGTATTCATGATTCTCTGTTTTTATAATTCAAATTAGTCTTTTGTCAATTCAACCTAGAAGTTTTCTGCTTATATAAAATAAGTAGGAATGTAGTAGACTTCCCATCAACTTAACTTGTAGGAAAATCGTGATTAATTAGCCAATGCCAGAGCAATACACGAGTCAGACTATTCTGATTGCTGCTTTGTTTCTGCTGTCCATTATGGTAGCTATGCCCACCTTGCCTTTGATGGTAGAGTGATCCCACTCGGGCCCTGACACCTCAGGATCCAATTATTTCTACTGTACTTAAATTTTGTAATTGAGTGACTGTGGTTCCCACTGTTAGATCTGACATACAGAGAAGAGCAATTACAGGGTTCTTCAAAGATGCAGGTGTTGTCATCATGAATCTATTTCACAAGGCAATGGTCATGGGTATATGTTCTGGAATATTCCAGCTGGGATGAGTAGCACTAAAGTGACTAATCCACTCCACCATCCCAATCTTTTCTTTTTTTTTTTTTTTTTTTTTTTTTTTAAGACAGAGACTTGCACTGTCACCCAGGCTAGAATGCAGTGGCATGATCTCAGCTCACTGCAACTTCTACTTCCTGAGTTCAAGCAGTTCTCTTTTTGCAGCCTCTATCTCCTAGGTACAAGTAATTCTCCTGCCTCAGACTCCTCGGTAGCTGGGATTAGAGGCATGTGTCACCACACCTGGCTAATTTTTGTATTTTAGTAGAGATGGAGTTTCACCATGTTTGTCAGGCTGGTCTCCAACTCCTGACCTCAAGCAATCCACCTGCCATGGCCTCCCAAAGTGCTGGGAGTACAGGTGTGAACTGCCATTCCAGGCCCATCCTAATCTTTCTAAGCCTTTTGACCCCTTACTCTACATTAAACCAAGGGAGATTAGGCATTTCCAGCTCACTCACAGTGGGCCATCTTTTGCAGCTAACCAAGCAAATAAACTTTTAGAACTTTTATAGTCCCCTGAGCTGCAACATTAAATGCAGAGTCCCTGCATTTAATCTGCATTTAACATATGTAATATATTAAATGTATATATTATTTTATAAATATTAATATATATCTATATAAAATAATATATAGATATATATTTATATAATACATATTTATATATTATATATATTTTATATACATAATATGTATATTTTTGGTGATTCCAAAATGCTAAAGATCCTACTTCTAATAGTGTGGAGAACACTGATAGTCCTTGGTGTAAACCGTATAGGGAGTTATTCAAAATAAATGCCTTTGACACTTCTGATTCACTACTCATGAGAGGCAAGGAGTTTAGTGACTCTATACATAATACTTTTAACCATATGTGGCAAACCAAGGAATATAATGAAGTTGGTTGGTTGCTTGTAAGTTCAGTGTACGAAGTGATTAAAGAAAATGATGAACTCTGGGATTCTATCTCCCGGCTTCAGAAGCAGATACTGAGCCTCAAATCTGCTAAGATTGCCCTTAGTGATAGTCTTATCTCCTGTAGGGAAAGAGCTGAAATTTTGGAAAAACAGACACAAGCTCTTATCATGCAAGTGGCTGACCTGCAACGAAAGGTACATGCACAGCCTCAACAGGTATCTCAACATATATATATATATATATATGTGTGTGTGTGTGTGTGTGTATACACATATGTGTGTGTGTGTGTGTGTGTCATATGACATGAAAAGGCAAATGCTTCTTTCTCCATGGAGTGGCCCTGCAGCTTTCTTGGCTATATACCCTTCTGGAGATTTTAAGCATCAGGCTTAGATTCTCTAGTACAGTTACAAAAACCAAAGGAGAGAGAGGATATGATGGTTAATACTGAGTGTCACCTCGATTGGATTGAAGGATGCAAAGCTTTGATCCTGGGTGTGTCTTTGAGAGTGGTACCAAAGGAAATTAATATTTGAGTCAGTGGACTGGGAAGGACAGACTCACACTTAATATGGGTAGTTACCGTTTAATCAACTGCCAATGCAGCTAGAATATAAAGCAGGCAGAAAAACATGAAAAGACTAGACCAGCCTAGGCTATATTGTTTGCCCATGCTGGATGCTTCCTGCTCTCAAACACTGGACTCCAGGTTCTTCATTTTGGGACTCGGACTGGCTCTCCTTGCTCCTCAGTTTGCAGATGTCCTATTGTGGGACCTTGTGATCATGTGAGTTAATACTTAATAAATTCCCCTTCATATATATATGCCTTCTCAGATCTAAGGAAACAAGGACAGTTGCTATGCCCTGATATTTCTAAGGATTGAAGTTTTTGGATACTCCTGCAGAGCAAAACAAAATAGCTATACATTCCTAGCTGTTTCAGTTTTTAACTTAAGCTAAGATTGTCCTAGAAAATAAGAGCAGGGAGTCATGAGTTTTAGTTTTTAAGTGTAGAAGATTTTAAACCTTCTTTCCATATTTTCTAGTTTCTGTTTTTCAATAACGGCCCCTTTTTATAAATCAATATATCAATTTATTGGAATAAATATAGATTCAGGCCATTATCAGAAAATAATCTGACAGAAAGAGCAAACGTGTATTTTACATTCACACATATACACAGGCATACACACACATACAAACACACAAAGACAAGTTAAATTTTTCTACTCTGTGCTGAAGTAGTGGCAAATTTTCATTATTGTTTGAAAATTTCACTTATTTTCTTGCTGTTCTTACTTTCTTGGTTACTCGTTCCACCAATATCTGGTTTTCTATGCCTCTAAGTCTTATGACTGCTCTTTCAATCTTATTTTGGAAGTCTTTTTTTTCATGGATTGTAACTTCTTTTCCTAATATTGTAGAATGTATAAAACATACAAGTGTCTCTTTTATTAATATTAGTCACTTTTACAGCATAACTTTGAAGTACAATTATACAAATAACACAGATTCTGGCACAGAATAAATATTCAAGAATTAGTACATGCACAAATGCTGAATAGTGGCTAAAAATCTCATCAGCTTCTGTGTATTATAGATGGGGACAAATTTTGAAGGACACAGACTACCTAAGCCTGCTCTAGAAGTTACTATTATACAAAGGAATAGAATTTTCTTTATTCATTTAAGTTAAAATATAAAAATTGACCAATAAGCAAATTAAACTTACATTCATAGAAATTTAAAATTATTACCTTACGACTGTCTAGGACTAATTAAAGCTCAAACAAACTATAATGTTAAATTTTAAGACTCATTTTTATTATTATTATTTTTATTATACTTTAAGTTCTAGGGTACATGTGCATAACGTGCAGGTTTGTTACATATGTACACTTGTGCCATGTTGGTGTGCTGCACCCATCAACTCATCAGCACCCATCAATTCATCATTTATATCATGTATAACTCCCCAATGCAATCCCTCCCCCCTCCCCCCTTCCCATGATAGGCCCCAGTGTGTGATGTTCCCCTTCCCGAGTCCAGGTGATCTCATTATTCAGTTCCCACCTATGAGTAGAACATGCAGTGTTTGGTTTTCTCTTCTTGTGATAGTTTGCTAAGAATGATGGTTTCCAGCTGCATCCATGTCCCTACAAAGGACGCAAACTCATCCTTTTTTATGGCTGCATAGTATTCCATGGTGTATATGTGCCACATTTTCTTAATCCAGTCTGTCACTGATGGACATTTGGGTTGATTCCAAGTCTTTGCTATTGTGAATAGTGCCGCAATAAACATACGTGTGCATGTGTCTTTGTAGTAGAATAATTTATAATCCTTTGGGTATATACCCAGTAGTGGGATGGCTGGGTCATGTGGTACATCTAGTTCTAGATCCTTGAGGAATTGCCATACTCTTTTCCATAATGGTTGAACTAGTTTACAATCCCACCAACAGTGTAAAAGTGTTCCTATTTCTCCACAAATGCTCCAATTAAAAGACACAGACTGATAAGACTCATTTTTATATAAAATTCCATCTAAGAAGAACTTGTTCTAGTACCTCTCCTAAGGATGTTATAGTCGATAGTAATGTGAAGATAAAATCAAATCGGCTTACCTACTGTATACATTAGTAACATGGTTCTACAAAAACATAATTGTGACAAATATTCTACAATTAGAGTGCAGTTTAAATAATAGTATTTTCTATATTAAATATTAGGTAACAGGTATGAAGCATACTTGCATTTGGGTGCTTAAAATGACATTTTAAAACTTGGTCTATTATCTGAAATACTTCTTGTATATATTTCTCAAATTTTATATTTGAAAATTTATTTTAATAGACAAATAATAGATATATTTATGGGGTCCCATGTAATGCTTTGAACTATACATATAGTAGTAAAAAGAGTCAATAAGCTACTTAACTTAACATCACCTCACCAACTTATTTTCTTGTGGTGAGACTGTTAAAAATTTCTTCTTTTGGCGATGTTGAAATCTGTACTACACCATTATTAACTGTGGTCGCCTGCAGTGCAGTAGATCACTAAAACTTATTCCTCCAGTCTGAAACTCTATATCCTTTGATCAACATCTTCCCTTTCCCTATCCCACCCTCTCCCTGCCAGCCTCTGGTAACCATCTTTCTGGTCTCTGTTTCTATGAGATCGACTTTTTTAGATTTCACATATAAGTGAGATCTCGTAGTATCCTGATGTTTGAGACAATGTAGATGGAACTGGGGGACGTTACGCCAAGTTAAATAAGCCAGGTTCCACTTTCATTTCTACTATCAGCTTTTCTCCTGTAGTGTTGTCATCTTGAGTTCTCTATTGAATCACGATGCTGTTCAGAATTTTGTGCAGAGACACTTTCCATTATGCCATGCTTTTTCTTGCTGCTGAATTTATCCTCTTTTCCCATATTGTATGTGGAGCTTCCAAATCTCTCAATTTGGCATTTTTTTCTTAAGAAGTATTTTTATGTCCACTTCCCCAAGAGTCTATTTCTTCTGAGAGATTAAACTATTTTTTTCAATAGTCACAATTTCCAGTAGAACTTGATGATTTTGGTCACTAGCTTGTGTCTAATCGTAGGACAGCGTCTTAGTTCTCAGAATAGGGACTTTCATTCAAACTCTAGGAGGAAAATAAATCTATTTTCTGGAAGTCTCTGCAACTGAACTGTAAATACCCAGTGTGTGCAGGAGTTATTAACCTGGCAGTTTCCCTCAATTTAGAGTTTCAATTGCCCACTGCTGACTGTGTCGTGACCTCATCATCTCCCTCAATGTTTCTATCTAGTCCTTTTCTTCAAACAACAATTTCTTATTTGCTACTCTCCTTAACCACAATGGGAGGGGCTATCTATGGATATATGGAAAATTTCATTCTTCAAAGTTTCCATATCTATTTGTCTTCTTGCTTATCTCAGAAGACAAAAGTGTCTCTTACTTGTTGGTTTTCTCTGCCACCTGTAGACTCTTCCTGAAACCCCATAGCTATCCTTGGGAGTCAACCTGGCACTGGGACATAGCTAAGTGGCACAGTGGTCATAAAGCTAAGTAGTCTCTCATAACTTTCTGCAAATAAGAAGCAATACTTTTATTTTGTATATCAAGCTGATGCAAAAGGCAGTACAATTTTTTATTCATCCTGAAAAACTAAAATGAAAGTTACACCCTAGAAGAAGATCGACTTTAACCTTTATTCAGTAGCTCATCCTTTCTTAAACTGATTGTATCCCATTACCTAATCTGCCTAGCACTACCCTTACACTTAACAAATCTTTTCCTCTGCTCTTTGTTTCCATTTATCAGCAACCTTCTATCATTCATATAAAGAAACATAAACACACACACACACACACATACACACACTCACATGCAACTTTTCCAATTTGCCTAAATCATATGTACCTTTCAACTCAATCCTTAACAGCACTTTTATATTGAAGCATGGGCTTACAGTCCCAAATCTCCAGAAAAGTCACCATCTCTTCTCTCGTGGCATTTCCCAATACACCACCTGTGGTGTGACAAACCAATCCTCCCACATGCTTAGCACGGTATTATTAAGTATATATTAAGTGTTCAGCAGATTTAAGCAAATAGCCTAACCTTATCGAAGCAGGTTTTGTTTGTTGGCTTGTTTTTCAGACACCAACTGGAAGGAAAATTGGGAAGAGATCGTGTGGCTATTTGCCATGACTGGTGGCCAACTTTGGAATGAATTTCTAATATCTATGGAATTTCCTGTAATATGAGCATTAGCTCCTCAAGTTAGAAGCTGGAAACTCACTTTCCCAGTTCTTCCTACTCATGTGATACAGACTTCACTAATCAGTCACACCACTTCAGTCTGTTCAAGAAGAAAGCAAAGGGAGAATGCAGAAACAGCATGGGTTTTATCTTCTCACAAAATGTCCGGTTTTCTGAGGAAGTGGAAGTGGAAGTCCTCATATCCAATGTTCTGCCTCAGTGGTGCAAGCTGCAATGTCTGTGCCAAGTGACAGAGGAATTGGGTTCTTACCGGGGTAGCCGTTCGGTATATGAATTGGAGTTTGTTGGCTATTTCTCATACAAGCCTGACTATTCCATCTGAAGATTCTTTTATACTTAAATTGGCTAGGAATTATGTTCTTTGTATCCTGAAACCCTGACACCTAGCCTTAGAATCATATAACTCAAAATAACAAACTCACAATAATTAGGCCATTCTGATATGCTAGATGGCACTAATTTCTTCTTTTTCTTATAAAAATTCTTAAATTGTTATTTTTTTAACATCACGTAATTCCTCTTGACCTTTCTTCAACTAAATTGATTTTAAAAGTGACTCAACTCTACCTCAAAGTATATGTGTGAGTGTGTGTGTGTATGTGTGTGTGTGTGTTGTGGGAGGAAGTGGTGATGTAAAAGATACAGAATCTTATACCTTTTTATCTTGCAGCTGGAACTGAAAACACAGAGATATTAAGAACAACTGGAAATTTTAGAAGGTAGTTTCAAATTAATCACAACTAAAATACATCTGTAAATACAATCATGGTTTTTTTCTAAGAAAAGCTGATATAAATATACTGCTTCTCATTTGTATTCATCTAAAATGCATAAGTATTTTAGGCCACTCTATTCCTAGAAATTAATTTTCAAAATAATCTATATGTGGTTCTGAGTGTATAGATAAAAGATAGCACTCAGGTTGTTTTTCTCTTAAGTATTTATTTCACGTTTATTTTCGGACACCAATAGGTGGAAAATGGTAATAATAATAAATTTGAGACCTAACTCAACAATGATTTTCTTCTGCAATGGTGGCAACTTTAATCTCCCTGAATTTCTACTCTCTTCCACTGGATGTTGTAGGTAACATTTGCCTAGAAGCAGATTACGATACTGAGTTTAATATGCACATATTTTCTATGTGAGCCCTTGATATCAATGCCTGTGGAAAGCAAAGGAGGGGAAAAGATTAGGCTGAGGGAAATGTTCTGCTGTAATCCAGATCCAGCAATGGTCTTAGCCAATCCCACATGGAACTCTAGAGCTAAAATGTTCTGTTGCGTTATCTCAGATTGGGCCAATATTGTTGTTGGTGAGTCAGTTCAGGTTTTTGACTTCACTACACAAAAATAATTTGAGAGCAAGTCCAAAGTAAGAGTAGGCCAATGAGTTTACTGTAAAGCAAAAGTAGACTCTGAGAGGCTGAGTAGGATGCTTAAAGGGAGAGAAAGTCCTTAGTGCCTTAAGGGCAATTCCTTTTGTAGGAGTCGTACATATATATTTATAAAATACATAAAAGTGAGGTCAAGTATGCAAATGTGGACCTGAGGTTGGCACATACATTCAGCATCGACATGGTCTAACACACATTGTATGAGGCATTAGCACTTAAAATCTCCACCTAGGAGCGTGTTCTTTTACCATGAAAATGAGGAAAAGGTCATTACAATCTAAACCCTCAACCTAGCTGCTCAAGTGGGACCTCGGAGATGTCTCTAGCTTCCCCAAGGCAGGAAATTTTAGCTAAGAGCCTCTTGGGCTTTTGGTGCTCATAGGCTGGAAATGAGGGGAGCCTCATCATAAACAAGGGGCTTTTGTTCTCTTTCCCTGACCATATCAGGAGCTTGTATCCACCTGGCAGCTGGTATCCTGTAGCACCACTTATCTTGCAAAAGAGTTAGGTGCATGGGAAGTGAAAAGGGCCCACGGGGCTTCACACAAGGTGACAAGTTGGTATGGCATCCTGAACTTACTTATCATGCTCCTGAATGGTTGGTCCTTTCTGCCTTTGCTCTGTCAGTCATCCCTTATGGGCTGTCCTGGAAAGGATCTTGTACTTGGTCAGGTAGGCTGGTTCTCTGCAGTTGAGGCAAACCCTGAAAGGGTTGAGATTTAAATGTCACCTGCCAACAACATTCCTAGAAGCTAGAACAATACATTTTTCCTTGAAGGGATAGCTGGGCAGCTCATAGTGTCCACAATGCTATATAAATAAATAGTAGTGATGTTATAAAGCACTAGCAATACACACACACACACACACACACACACACACACACAGTGTTTCATTAAACTTTAACCCAACAAAATTCTAAGCAGCAGAAATTTTCACTTTAAAAATATCTATACAAAATAAGTAATACATCTCTAAAATTTAAATAATTTTCTAACAATTTTAACATAAAATCATTTATATTTTTATAAATATAATAAAAATATAATTTATTTTATTTTTATTATTTTAAGTAATATTTAAAAAATATAAAAAACAGTTATTTTAATTTAATTTTATATTTTGTTATATATATTTATTATAATCAATTTATCATTTTAATTTTTGATTTCTCCTCAACTTTTGAGGGTCAAATTATAATAATACAGGACTGGACCTAGAAGAAAGCAAGCTCAGCTATTGAGTATCCCATGAAGGTAAAGCAGGAACTAGTTTCTGAACCTTGCACTCACTGGTGTATATTTCGTTCCTTGTACCTGAACTGTTACCTAGATTTTCAGCAAGAATAGAACCTTGTTTGCTCTATGGAGTTCTGTAAAACTCATGGTGAAAAAAAAAAAAAAAAAAAAAAAAAAGTCATAATGCCCTGCTGCCTTACTGCATTTCCAGTTCAATTCCTTCTGAGTAAACTGGTGCCAATCAGGCCTACTGTGACCTTGTGAGTCTAATTGCTTACTTGAACTCAGGTAAGAACTATAGATGAAGTGAACTTGTTATGACCATTGCCTTGTTTTATTTACTGCTGCTATGAAGTGTTAATCATCTCATGTTTGACACTTAAATTTATACTATTAGTGGTAATTTCTAGGTGTAAGGTAAAATAAAATAGAATTGTTAAACCTAGTGTCATCTAAATAATCCCCTCCTATACTTAATGTCTTTGAAATGTCACTTTCAAGAATTCTTGAAATATGGATATAAGATGAGAGGCTGAATACAGTTTTAAGTAAATTCCTGCCATTAATGTTATGGAAATAGAAATTGTGTTAATTTTTTTTTGGTAAAACCTAATAGGAAAGCATGATAACGCATTATTGGTGGACTAGACATTTTGAGAAACTCTTCCAAAACTGAAATCAAGTGGAGATTGGATACATCAAAAACAAAAAAGAAACACTCCTGAGAAAAGGATTGGAGGATGGACTAAGGCACTTCAGAGTAACAACCATATTGAAATCTTTCAAATTGTGTCCTTATTTCATCTATTCATCGAAAGGAGTCCTAACTCTATGAGTTTTGTCTGTATTCTGCCTCTTCATTTAAAATGAATAATTGTGTATTTCAAGTGAAATGTCTACATTTTATCGATCTTTGATATAGTGTAAAGAGTTGTGCTTTACAACCTCTTATAATGTTTACTTATTTTCATATCTGTGGTTTCACTGAATGTTTTACTCTCATTTTTACTTTGGCTTTCTTACCTTTTTTCTTGGTTGGTTTTTCCTGAGCTTTATCCATTTTCTTGTGACTTTGAAATAAAAGTTTCTTTGATATTTTAATATTTACAATAATTTTCTTCTTGTTACTGTCTTTATGTTTATGCATTTCTTCTGTCAGATTTCCTTTCTGGTGACTCATTATTATTTTAAATCATTACTGTTTTATAATGATGATAACAATTATGATTTTTTTAGATGTTAGTTTCTGCAATGCTAAAGTACTTTATAAACATAGCATATTTACTTTCATTATTTCTTGTTTAATAATAAAGTAGTTCAATAAAATCATTTTCCCTTAAGTGTGTCATATCATCAAAGTTCTAAAAGTGTAGTATTCTCTTTACTTACTCTTATTCTTCAAATAGTTTATAAACAAAATTCTTATTTCCTTTTCAATTAAAAGTTATTTAGAATAGAGAGTGTGTCTTAGTGTTCAAAATTATTTTATAAAATTTGATCTGAGGCAAAGTGGGATCCATTGGAGACCTGATATTCAGTCATACTGAATTTAAATAGGCCACATGGGTAGGGATCCTTTGTACTAAAGTTAAGATGCATGCTCTGGGCTGCCTTTTCTGCTTCCTGCAGTTGTACTGTAACAAGACTTAGGTTAAGTCTATTACCGTTTTGCCCTTTGGATTTATGCAGCTGGATGTTAGGAGGGCCAGGGCCTTTTTGTTCTTATGTGATACTTACTCCCCATTTCTCTTATAGCACATAAAACTGGGGCATAGGAAACTACTCGGTCTGTGAACTACACAGCTTTATCAGCTCCATTTGGCATGAGACCAAAAATGATCAATTTCTCCAATCTCTTTGAAACTCATGGAAATATTTTAGTTTGTCCTTTCCCTTCACTTCAAGGGTAAAACCTATCCTCATATTTTGGGGTCTGCAATAATTATTGTCATAGCCACACCAGGTCACTTTCTTAGGGAACAAAAGACAATATGATAAAAATCAGAGTTATGGTGAGGTACATTACCAAGAGTGGCTACTGGCTTTGAGACAAACATATCGAAGCCCTCAAACTGAAACATTAGTGAATGAGATCTTCCTTTGGAATACTGAAGCAGGACTGGGTTGTATGGAAATTAGGGTCATCCTTAAGAAACCTGAGATTTTAAAGATAGCTTCACTTTCCATGGGTAGGGTTCAACATGAAAATACTATGTCTTTGTTTGCTAGGCCCAGAAAAAAACTCAAGACAGAATAGGCAGAGCTTCAATATATGGGTTTTACAGGCATTGCTCAGTGGAATGCTTTTTTATAGCCTGTAGTGTATGTACAGTTAGTTATCCCTTCTTTTTTTAATCAACTGGGATATAGGGTATCTCTTCTGGGAAAGTAGATTTCCACCATGAAAGGAAGAATTTTAGGAAATAATTATTTTCTTTAGTTGGAATTCTGAAAATATAAATATTTCTCCTTACGGTACTCTGGAATAATTCTGAGTATCGTAGTTTCAAAAATTGTAAATGTTTTCTAAGTTCTTAAGAATCAGGCAATTTGTGTTAATTTTTTTCTAACCCGTAAAGAATATATTACTTTGGCATAGAATATGAGGTGTACAATCTTTGTATTTAGAAAACTGAACACATATCGCATTATTTTCTTACATTTTACTGTTCAAAAATGTTTGATAGCAATTTGCTTATATTTTCTTACTAACAAACTGTCCCTCTATACATCTTCACACACACATACACTTATATACATGCACACTTCAGAGCTTCAATTTATTATTAAAATTCAGAAAACTTCCCAACCTCTAAATCTTTTTTTTTTTTTTAAAATAGATCTCCTTTGTTGTTGAATAGTTTTTTGCCTTAGTTCAGGGAATGTATCATAAGATATTGTAAAAGATAATTGATTAATTATTTGCAATATTTAAACTGCTTTTTATTGTGTTGATTGAATTATATACTTTGATAATTAAGTTTTATATTTGAAAGCCACATTTGTAAACTTATTCTTCTTTAAAGACATAATGACTTTATGAATATTGTTGAGTATATAAATTATAGTTAGTTGACTTTTTAAGCTTTCTTATAGCAAATATTCAGGGGAAAAAAAGCCTTTTTGTTTTATTTTGCCAAAAGAGTCTCTATTTTTAGATACTGAATAGTTTCATATGCTTAGGAATAATCATTTATTGTTCTTCTATTATATAAGAACATCAATGTTTAATTTTAATAGGTAAAATCCTCTTTAATTAGGATGGATTTGTATTGAAATATTAAAGTCTGATTTAAAGAGAGGGATTTGAGTTTCTATCTAATCAAATCAGAGGTTTCACTGTCCAAAACCAGAAGTGTTTATTTCCAGCTTTATTGAGCTATAATTAACAAATAAAAAGATATATGTTTAATGTCTACATGATGATATAATATTAATGTATATATAATGTATGCATTGTGAAATGATTATCACAATCAAATTAACTAACCTATCCATCACCACACATAGTTACCACTTTGTATGTGTATGTGGTGGGAGCACATAAAATCTAAGTAAGCAAATTTCAAGTAAACAATACAGTAGTATTGTTAACTATAGTCAACATGATATATTTCAGATTCCGAAAACTTATCCATCTTTTTTTTTTTTTTTTGAGAAAGAATCTTACTCTGTTGCCCAGGCTGGAGTACAGTGGCATGATCTTGGCTCACTGCAACCTCCGCCTACTGAGTTTAAGCAATTCTCCTGCCTCAGCCTTCCGAGCAGTTGGGACTACAGGTGCATGACACCACACCCAGCTAATTTTTGTATTTTTAGTAGAGATAGGGTTTCACTATGTTGGTCAGGCTTGTCTCAAACTCCTGACCTGAGGTGACACACCCATCTGATCCTCCTAAACTGTTGGGATTACAAGCGTGAACCCTGGCCAAACTTATTCATCTTATGACTGAAAGTTTACACTCTTTGACCAGAATCTCTTCATATTTCCCAACCCACAGCCCCTAAACAAGCACATTCTACTCTCTGTTTCTATGAGTTTGACATTTTTACTTTCCAAATATAAGTGAGGTTATATAGTATTCATCTTTTTGTGTCTGGCTTATTTCACTTCGCATATTGTCTTCTGAGTTCATCCACATTATTGCCATGGAAGGATTTTCTTCTTTTTTTTTTTTTTTTTTTTTTGTGGCTGAGTGATACTGCATTGTGTGTGTTTGGGTGCATGTGTGTGTGAACACAGTTTCTTTATCCATTTGTCTATCAATGAATGTGTGGGTTGTTTCCATATTGTGGCTACTATGACTAAAGATGCAATGAACATAGGAACTATCTCTTCGAGATGCAAATTTTATTTTCTTTTGGATGTATATTCTGAAAAGGGATTGCTGGATCATACTATAGTTCTATTTTTAGTATTTTGAGGAACTCTATACTATTTTCCATAATGGCTATACAAACACACAGTTGCACCAATAGTGTACAAGAATTTCATTCTCTCTACATCTTCACCATGTGTTATCTCTTAATTTTTTTGAAAACAATAATTCTAATATATATGAAGTGGTAACTCAGTATTTTAATTTGCATTTCCCTAATGATTAATGATGTTAAGACCCTTTCACATAACTCGTGGCTGTTCAATATGTCCTCTTTGAAAAAAATGTCTATTCAGGTCTTCCAGTCATTTTTAACTTGTTATTTTCTATTGAATAATATGATTTGTTTATTTTGGATACTAAAAACTTATTACATATGTGGTTGGCAAATATTTTCTCCCATTCTGTGTGTTGTCTGTTTGTTTCGTTCATTGTTTCCATCACTGTACAGAAGCTTTTTAGTTTAATGTAATTCCACTTATTTATTATTGCTTTCATTGTCTGTGCTTTTGGTGTCAGGTCCGAAAGATTACTGTGACTATCCATATCAAAAATTTTACCCTATGTTTTCTTCTAATAGTTTTACAGTGACAGACCTCATATTTAAGTCATGAATCCAACTTGAATTAATTTTTGTATATGGTATAACTTAGGGACCAATTTCATTTTCTTGCATGTGGATATCCAGGATTTCTTTTTTTTTTTATTATTATTATTATTATACTTTAAGTTCTACGGTACATGTGCATAACGTGCAGGTTTGTTACATATGTATACAAGTGCCATGTTGGTGTGCTGCACCCATCAACTCGTCAGCACCCATCAATTCATCATTTATATCAGGTATAACTCCCCAGTGCAATCCCTCCCCCCTCCCCCCTCCCCATGATAGGCCCCAGTATGTGATGTTCCCCTTCCCGAGTCCAAGTGAGCTCATTGTTCAGTTCCCACCTATGAGTGAGAACATGCGGTGTTTGGTTTTCTCTTCTTGTGATAGTTTGCTAAGAATGATGGTTTCCAGCTGCATCCATGTCCCTACAAAGGACGCAAACTCATCTTTTTTTATGGCTGCATAGTATTCCATGGTGTA
>NC_045436.1:152058479-152073741 GCF_002776525.5 Piliocolobus tephrosceles
TGTTTGTTTGTTTGTTTTTGCTAGAAACTGGCTTTTGCCATGTCAGCCAGGCTGGTCTTGAACTCCCAGGCTCAGCCGATCCATCTGCCTGGGCCTCTCAAAGTGCTTGGATTATAGGCAAGACCCACTGCATCCAGCCACAAGCCCATTTTATAATGGCATTATTCCATTCATGAGGTCAGAGCCGTTGCAACCTAAACTCTTATCCATAGGCCACAGATTCTAACACTGTTGCATTAGGAATGCACTTTCTGACACATGCATTTTAAGGAAGACAAAAACATTCAAACCACAGCAGATTTTATTCTACATGTAATTCTTCAAGAAAGTGAGTTACTGCATATGAGAATAAGGAGTTTCTTAACTAAAAACTCTCTAAATAGTAAAAACAGAGGAATAAAAACAGAACAAGGGGCTGAGACTAAACTAGCAAGACACCTTCAAAGAAGCCACAATAGTTCAGAGAACTAAAACATGGATTCAAGATTTCTGGAAACTTAAAAAAAAAAAAAAAAAAGAGCTTGACTATTTTATAAAGATTGGATATGAATATAATTAATCCAAGAATTTCCTTTATGGCCTGAATGGTGATATAATAATAATACCAACAAACACTTAAGTAGCATTTATTATGAACAGTGCTTTTCAAGATCATTTAATTATGTCAACAATTCTGTGTGGCAAATAATGTTTTTTTTTTTTTATAGAAGAGAATGGGGTGACAAGGGAAGCATGATGGTTGGTTATTAACATTACACTGGAATCTTCCACAGAGTAAAATATTGTGTGAAAACAAGCAAAGATACTTGAGTTACAGATTTAATTCAATACTTTAGTGTTACACAATATCTTAATGAAGGAAACAAATAAAATCTACAATTAAGCGAAATAAATTTTAATGCTTCATAGATAGGATTATTATTCAAAAGATTAATACAACAGAATATTGTCCAAATACAACCCCCAATGCAAAGTAGTGAAAACAAATACATGCAGAAAACTAACACTTTACCTACATACATTGGTTTAGATTTTTTCCAGAAAGTTTAATTTCATATAAATATTTTATCACTTTATATTAGGTTGGTCCAAAAGTAATTCTGGTTTTTGCTAATAAGTATGAATTTTCAATCAAATATTTGGGAGGAATATTAGATTCTGCAACTAATGGTTTATAGGGAAAATAGTCACTGGCATAGAAGAACAAAAACTCTATTTTAAAGTTAGCCCATATGTCTGACTCTTCAAAAAATTTTTACTACTGCATTGACAGATGAAATTTCTTTCGTGTTGGGGGGATGTAGGGGAAAGAATCATAAAGTTTTTACAGATTTATTTCCTTTCCAGATTCTATTTGCAAAGCAAGTCTCACAAAAGGTTTTTAATATAGATTTAAGTTTTCCATGATAGTGGGAAAGTTTTCAAGATAGCTCTATAAACATAATCTCCTAAATCTGATGAGTCTCTGCTAGACATGAAAAAAAAAAATACATTGTCTTTCACATCCTTCTGTGCTAAGAATTTAGGCTGCAAAGAAAATTTAAAGGCAAAATCCTTATATGAACTTATTTATTCTATATAGTTATTAGACTTAATTTTGTCTAATCATTATTGATCATTTAATAAAATCAGTTGGGGATAAAATTATTCTCTATGTCCCATTGGTTTTCTGTGCTATTTTAGTCTACATGCAATAAAAAGAAAAATATATAAATAACATTTATCACATACTCCATTAAGTCTAACATATGCTAGCACAGTACACTGCAGTCAAATTGTGTGTGTCTGTGTAAAATTGGTGCCGCTCCTTCACTAAAAAACATCTAGTAAATGAAACTGTAGTCCAACAAGTAGACTTATTTTGGCTTTGTATTGAAAGAAAACAAGTGTACAGATTCTAAATTCACAGTCCTTTTTGTGAAAAAGTCCACACTTTATAATTAATGTGTTATTTTGGTTTGTGTTGGTTTCTTCAGTTATTAAAGTCCTATCATCACAGCACACAAAGCAGACATGCAATTTAAAGCTAAGCAACAAGTGTACTAGTGTAGCAGTTTATAAAAGAAAAAAAAAAAAAAAAAGACTGCGTATCATGCTTTGTAAAGTTGTGGCCATCTAAAGTATCAGGATGAAATTTGGTCTTCATATTTGCATCATGCAAAGGTTAGCCATATTTTGTGTTTCTAAATTTCCTTTCACAGGGAATTAGATATACATATTTTATGCGATCTTTTCACCTGTCATGATATGCATAAAGTGTATTAACATATGGATGGGGGAACAACATGATCATTAAAGCAGTTTGTGGTTTCTGTCTTCATGGGAAATCCAATGGGGATTGGGATGTTAAAGACTGAGCCAGGTCTACACAGAGTACATTTCTTTAGCTTCCGGGTTGATACTACCGGGGTCATCTTGCTAGTGTACTGTGTGGGCTAAGTACCTTATTTCAATTTCTTCAAACAAGGTTTCTCAAAATGTCTGTGGTAAGGGACACTTAAAAAATTTCTAATCTCTCATAAATTTATACACTTCTAAATTACAATGAAAATAAATTACTAAAAATAAGTGGAAAATACTCACAAAGACATGAAAGAAACAAGTTCTATTATGTTAGTATTAGATTCAGTCAACATAAAATTACTTTGTCAATGTACAGTGTACTCTGAATATTTAAAAATGTACTCTCAATTCGGACACCTAGATCAATCTGTTTGGTGTATACTGGTATCTCATTGTGGTTTTTATTTGTACTTTCCCATGGCTTATATTGCTAAGAAGCTTTTTGTTTGTTTGTTTGTTTGTTTTTTCCTTTTTGAGACGGAGTCTTGCTCTCTCGCCCAGACTGGAGTGCAGAAGCGCAATCTCTGCTCATTGCAAGCTCCGCCTCTTGGGTTCACGCCATTCTCCTGCCTCAGCCTCCCCAGTAGCTGGGAGTAGAGGCGCCCGCCACCACGCCCAGCTAAGTTTTTGTGTTTTTAGTAGAGACGGGGTTTCACCCTGTTAGCCAGGATGGTCTCCAACTCCTGACCTGGTAATCCGTCCGCCTCGGCCTCCCAAAGTGCTGGGATTACAGGCGTGAGCCACCGTGCCCCGCCGCTAAGCATTTTTTTCATGTGCTTCTTGGACATTTGAAAATCTTCTATTGTGAAGTATTTATTCAAGTTGTTTGCACATTTAAAAATGTTTCATTGTCTTCTTATTATTGAGTTGTAAGTTATTTACATAATCTGAATACAAGTACAATATAAAATACATATGTTGAAAATCATTTCTCCCAGTCTCTGGCTTGTCTTTTTTTTTTTTTTTTCTGTGTCCATGGTGTCTTTTACAAAACAGAAGTTTTAAATCTTGTTGATGTCTAACTTGTCGAGGTGTTAGTTTAGGTTTTTATTTGTTGTGTTCCACCTAAGAGATGTTTACCAAACTCAAGGCCAAAAATGTTTTCTCTTATAATTTCACCTAGAAATTTTACGGTTTTTGCTTTTGTGTTTAGGTCTATAATTCATTTCAATTTAAATATTGTGAGGCGAAGTTTTAGATTAATTTTCCCCACAACTACATCCAATATTTACAGCATTGCTTGTAAAGTTCATGATCATTTCTCCGTTTTTATTCTAGTATTTTTTGCTAAAAAAATCACCTACCATATATATGTGGATCTTATTTTGATTTCTACACATTTAGTTTATCTGTATATATCTTCTTATGCTAAGACCTAACTCTCTTGATTACTCTAGTCTTAGGCTAAGTGTCTAAATCAGGCAATGCCAGTCTTCCCATTTGTTTTTCCAGAATTGCTTTGGCTATTTTATATTGTTTCTGTTGCTATACAAATTTCAGAATCAATTGTCAAATGTAAAAAAAACAAAAATAAATAACGTCTGTCTGGATTTTGACTGGGGTTGTGTTGAATCTATAGATCATCTGGAAAAAAAAAAAAAAAAAAAAAAAAAAAAAAAAAACCTGGCAATATTATTGAGATTTTCCATCTGTGTGCGTGACATATTTCTACATTTAGTAGTTCTTTATTTTTTTCTAGCAAAAATATATAGCTTTCTGTGTAGGTATTTTACACACACTTTTCTAAATAAATACCTAAATATTTTTTTAGTTTTAAATAGCATTTTGAATTATACTTTAAATTTTACTTTCTAAATTGTTCATTGCTAGTATATAACAAAACAATGGATGGCTATATATAAATCATGTATCACTTGACTTAGCTAAGCTCATGTTCAATAGTTCTAGTAATCTTTTTCTATACATCGTTTTGGATGTTCTGTACTTAATCTGTGGACACTGTGTATTGCTGCCATAGAATTCTTCAATGAAAGACTTCCTACCTAGATGTTAGGAATGCTCTTGGCAGTCAGTTGGCCAAGTCAGGTAAGTTCTTTCAGCCATTGCCTCAGCTGAAGGCAATCAATTTGCTCAAAGGTAAACTTCTTCCTGGGGCAGTATAAAAGTTTGGCCACCTTGTCTTAACTAACAAAATGACATTTTAACTCTGCAGATCCCATGGGGTTACTTAAGGCTTTCTTAATTATTTAATCTCAGGATGGTTTCTTCTCCTACCCAGTGCTGTTTCCTGGAACTCCCCTTCATGTATATTGATTTGAGAGCTGTTTCCTCAAAAAAATTTCTGCATACTAAAATCCGTATAAGGATCTGCTTCTTAGGAAACCTAACCTGTAACCGTGATCTTGTTGTGTGTGTGTGTGTGTGTGTGTGTGTGAATTAACAGAGGAATTTTCTCTTTCTTTCTAAGATATATGTCTTGCTTGTACTTTTTACCCTTTATTGTGTCTGCTGTGGCATCTTCTCTAATGTTGAATTGAGCCTGTGACAGGGATTATAGTTGACTTTTTCATAATCATAGGGGGAAAGTGTTATGTCATTCAATTACATATAATGTTAACTGTAGTTTTTTAATAGATTCCCTTAATCACACTAAGAAAAGTTCATTACATTGCTTATTTGGCGAGACATTTTATTATGAATGAGTTATTCAAGATATGTTGCTAAATTTCTAAATATTTGAGGTTTTCTATGTATCTTTTTCTAATTTATTGAGAGCTGGACTTGGCGAATGTTAGCTATTGAATGCCCGGATGATATAATGTTCCTTTAAAATGTGTTGATTTTTGTTTTGACAGCCAGTTAAGTTATCTGTGGATCAGCTTCAGCCTTTCAAAGTCTGTTTTTGATATTTGTTTTGAAGACATAGATTTTCCTTTTTGGTTAGTTTAGCTTTACTCTGAAGATATAAATTTTCTGCAAATTGTATTGAATTGCCTTGATTTTTCAATATGCTTTCTCCAGTCTGTTTAGTTGGAACTAAAATGCCTACCAACCCTTTGTGAACTTCAGATATTTCTCTGGTTATAGCTCCTCATAGGTTTTCATTGTCTGGCCTTGTAGAAATTATCCTTCCCAATGCTCAGCCTAGTATTCAACAGAAGACTCAAGGTTACTTCATGCAGGTTTCTGAAATGTGATCCCAGCTTCCCTTCAGTTGGTTGATACTGTGATCTTCAAATTCTAGCCACCTCAGCTTCCTTCACCTATAATCTGTTTCCTAAACTCTGTAGGATCACAATACCATTCACCTTCTTTCTTTGTGTTTGGATTTCCTGTCAGTGCTACAGAGTAGAAATACCCCAGCTTCTAGAAGGCCAGCAACACTGTAGAACTTTATCCTACTCTCTGGAATCACTTGGAGTTTGGAAGAAACACAACATTGTGTCTGATGAGGAAAATAATGTAATTTCTAGGAAGTGGTCTTAGGGTACAACTGTTAATGTGTAACATTGCCATATGTATGTTTCTAATAGCATGAGGGAGAGGTCATAAATATGGCATTATCTTTGATAAGGATTTAGGAAATGGAGAGATTCTTAGGATTTTGTTAAATATTAAAATATCAATTTTTAAATTAGTTCTTCATTCCACAATCTTTTTACTCAAAATATGAATGTGAAATTTTGTAACAACCATTCTTCTTAAAATGTAAGTTATATGCAAATTTGATTTCCAGGAGGAAGAGTGAGAACCAATGAAGATGGGGATGAAAGCTTTCATTTTTCTTATTGTTGTTAGTATTACTCTTCCCTAAAAGTCTTGCTGCTTAATCTTTCTTTACTTTCCTTCTGAACTTTCTCATAAACCTTGTAGGACATTCACACTCATTTTATTTTTAACACCTTTGACAAACTCTAATTCTATAAAGAGAGAGATACAAGAGTTATGACCCTTAGTTCTAGAGTCTAAAATATAGTCTACTTGAAAGAACACACAACATACCTCTAGTGTTAGACTTTTTTTTTTTTTTTTTTAGGTTGGCTTTGTTTGATTTCCAGCTGAGTTATTTAAGTGGATCAGAGAGTAGTCGAATTAATTGGTGCTTCTCTGAACCAGATAGCAGTGCCTATGGCTAGTTGCCCTTCCCAGATCATTGTGGCATTGAGCCTTATGATGCTATTATGTGAGCGTTCTCTGGCTGTGGCTGTCCTGGGTCATAACCTGATTTTGATAGCAACAATTACAGATCCTTCAAATGTCAAGATTCAGACCTTATGTGTTTTCTGACAATAATGTACTACTGAAGAAAAGCTTCAGGGAACAGTCATGAAAGATTCTTCATTTCTAATAGTATTTATAGATTTGATATTTTGAAATACAATTGAAATAATAATTGCCAAGTGGAGGAGGTGGCTGTTAGAATGCATTTTGCATGCTTTACATTAAAATAAACAGAAAAGGCCAGGCACGGTAGTTCATGCCTGTAATCCCAGCACTTTGGAAGGCTGAGGTGGGTGGGTCCCAAGATCAAGAGTGGTGGTGCATACCTGTAATCCCAGCTACTCAGAAGGCTGAGGCAGGAGAATTGCTTCAACCCAGGAGGCAGAGGTTGCAGTGAGCCGAGATCTAGCCACTGCACTCCAGCCTGGGCAACAGAGTGAGACTCCATCTCAAAAAAAAAAAAAAAAAAAAAAAAAAAGTTAAAATCCTTCAAATGTGAAGATTCAGACCTTATGTATTTTCTGACGATAATGTAGTACTGAAGAAAAGCTTCAGGGAACCCTAGTCTGAAGGTAAGACTAGGGTAATTTGAATATTCACAAGACACTTGTATGGCTCCTTCATAAACAGTTCATCAAAAGTCTTAGTCGTGTGCTCTACAAACTTCATTTCAGAAAGTGACTCCATTCCTCATGAGAAGAATATGACTTCATACAGAAAGTGACTCCATTCCTCATGAGAATCGGCCTTTGGTACAACTGCCAATTTTTCCTTAGATAAAAATGTCATAAGCTATCCAATTTTAAAATTGGGCAAAAGACTTGAATATGTTATTCTCCAAAGAAGATCTGCAAATAGTCACCAAGCATATAAAAAATGTGGTTAATATCACGAATCATAAGATAAATGCCAATCAAAAACACAATGAAATGTCATCTCACACACCTTAGGAGGGCTACTATCAAAGAAAGTAGCAAGTATTGGCAAGGATGCAGAGAAATTGGAACCCATGAGCGCTACCGGTGGGAATGTAAAATGATACAGCCATTAAGGGAAACAGAATAGAGGTTCCTCAAAAAAATTAAAAATAGTATTAACATATGACCCAGAAATCTGACTTTTGTGTCTATATCAAAAAAAAAAAAATTAAAAGCAGAATCTTGAAGACATATTTGAAGACCCATGTTCTTACAGCATTATTCACAATAGTCAAGAGGTAAAAGCAACCAAAATGTTCATTGACCAATGACTGGATAAAGAAAATGTGGTATATACATACAACGGAGAATCACACAGACACCAAAAGAAGCACATGCTGCCACATGAATAAACCTCAAGGACATTATGCTAAGTGAACTAAGCCAGTCACAAAAGGACAATACTATATGCTTTCACTTACATGAAGTATCTAAGTGGTTAAAAATTATAGAATTGGAAAGTAGAAAGGCTGTTGCTTGAGAGAAGAGGGAAAGGTGAATGGGTGTAGTTTCAGTTTTACAAGATACATAGTTCTACAGCTCTGTTGCACAAAAATGTGAATATAGTTACTACTAAACTATATACTTACAAATGGTTTTGATGGTAAACTTAAAGCAATGTGATTTTTATCATAATAAAAAATAACGTAGACCTATATGATACATAATAATTGAAATTAGAAGAAATTTTGAGTGTTCAAAAGGAACTATACTATCAATAATAGTATATACTTTTTTTTTGCCTTTCTTTTAAATTGCTGATACATGCTAATATCACATTTTGGACAACAAATACACTAAATTTGTGCTCTAAAGTTGATTAAAGAAGTTATTACTCATGGTACCCAGAGAATTTCATCTTCACCCTTCTTTTTTTTTTTTTTTTTTTTTTAATTTGTATAACAAACTGTCCTGACCAAGTCATTCTCTTTTCAACTTCTTTATCTCTGAATTTGGTCATCCTTATTTCTTTCCTGCCTCACTTCAGGTACCACTGTCCACACTGGTAGAGTTGAGAATAGTAAAAATCACCATCCTAGGGATGACAACTTTTTCTTCTCACCCCAATTCTTTCACACTTCTGTTGTTTTTAATATCATCTTATATATAGATAGATTCTCAATTTAATTAAAATATATTGAGTTCTGCAATATACTGACGGCTGCACACAGTACTTGTAAATTAGAGATAAATAAAGATTAATCTTTGCTTTTTAAGCAGTGGTAGAATCCCTTAGGCAAGCAGATAATTATAGTATCATGGGTAAATATTATGATAGATAGAAGCATATACGGCTAAAAAGTTAATTTAACTTAACTTTACCTTGAAGAAAGAAAGACCAGGGGAAACACCCAACAGGGGATAACACTCGATACACAGGTCTCATGTCGCATTCATTCTTGGTTGAAAAAGAAATCCGTTGAAATTCATACTCTAAATAATATCTAAACTCTTTTTTTTTTTTTGAGTCTTGCTCTGTCGCCAGGCTGCAGTGCAGGGCAGTGGCGTGATCTCGGCTCACTGCAAGCTCCGCCTTCCGGGTTCACGCCATTCTCCTGCCTCAGCCTCCCGAGTAGCTGGGATTACCGGTGCCCGCCACCATGCCCAGCTAATTTTTTGTATTTTTTTTAGTAGAGACAGGGTTTCACCGTGTTGGCCAGGATGGTCTCGATCTCCGCCCGTCTCGGCCTCCCAAAATGCTGGGATTATAGGTGTGAGCCACCAAGCCCGGCCAATAATGTCTAAACTCTTTAACCCATCTTTCAGTCTGGCATCGAGTTACTTTCTCACATCCTGTCCTCCAGCATGATAGAATCCTATAAATTTAACTACATGAGCCTAATACTTAATAACCGTAATTTTCTGTATAACATTTTTTCAACTTAGAATATTTATCTTGTGTCTGTATGTTCAAATTCTATTCTTCTTTAAAGTACAAATTTACATCATTCAGAAAACGTACTGCAGACTGACCTTCAAATTACACATTGCAGGAAAGTCATTCTTCAGCCCATATCTCCTTTTGACGTTTTATTGTGCTTGCTTGCCTTTTGGGGAAAATTTCCTGTAACAATTTTTTTTTTTTTTTTTTTTTTAACTATTTCAGGGTTGTAAGCCCTTTCTCTTGAGATTTCAGTAAAAAAAAAAAATTCAAACAAACAAACAAAAAACTTCGTTTATATTAAAATCTGTCTTAATTTTAAGAGTATTATCAATAATGTTAATTTGCTCCAGGATAAAATATAAATACATAAGTAAATTGATACAAATTGCAGTCTACTTGAGGACAAAGTTATTGTCTTATTCATTTTGTAACTTCCAGTTTCCTCACAATGTAGCTTCTCTGTTGCAGTATGTTAACGAGCAGTTAATGTTTTCTTTCTATAAACCTATCTCCTGCAGACTTTTTTTTCTTTTTTTTCTTTTTTTTTTTTTTGTGGCAGGGAGGGACAGAGTTTCGCTCTTCTTTCCCAAGCTGGTGTGCAATGGTGCGATCTCAGTTCACTGCAACTTCCACCTCCCGGGTTCAAGCGATTCTCCTGCTTCAGCTTCCCAAGTAACTGGGATTACCGGCACATGCCACCATTACGCCTGACTCATTTTTTTGTATATTTAGTAGAAACGGGGTTTCACCATGTTAGCCAGGCTGGCCTCGAACTCCTGACCTCAGATAATCCACCCACCTTTGCCTCTTAAAGTGCTGAGATTACAGGTGTGAGCCACTGCGCCCGGCCCAGACTTTTTTTTTTTTTCAATGGAACTGCTACACTGCTAAATAAGCAATCATTAAATACTTTAATCAATTTACCTAGCTTTGAATTTCTTGACTAGTATCATTCTGAGGATATATCTCTTTTTTTGTTCGTTTCTTTAATACTCTGCTCTCAATTTTGTTACTACTCTGGTCACTGATTTTCATGATTAAATGATGTTCTAACCATACTGTGTTATAAATATATCCTCAAATAATTTGCTTTATAATGTCGGTCCTTATACAAAAGTGGGACATTTAAGTACGTGATATCTAAAATAAAAGGCTTAAGAAACAGATTTATTCTGTGTGTAGACAAAGAGAATGTACAAATTAATATGCCACTTCTCCACCCCATCCTAATTTCATCTTCAGCAGCTGACTCAGTCTACTTGCTGTAGGAACACTTGATTGTGAGCTTCCTTTTTAGTCAACGTTATATTTCCTCATTCCTTTTTTAATCTTCTTTTTTATTTTTAATGATTCTGAGAAAAAAAAATGACTTTCTGGCTCCAAAACACTTGCTTTGTACTTGTTCAAAACTGTCTATCTTCAAATTTTCTTCCAGGTTAACAACTTTCTTTTTGAACTTCATATTGGTCAAGACACCTGTATCTTAAGAAGAAAAACTAAACCAGCCAAATGCTTTACAATTACCCCTAATATACAATCTCACATCTCTTTATTCATATCTTAAAGAAACATTAGATTTTTCCATGTTCTTCTTTCCTCTTGTATTTGCTAGTCAATTAATTTCAGGGTCCTTTCCTATCAGCTACACTAATGAACCTTCTCACACCAAAACCACTAATGATTTCTAATTGCCAGACCTTTGGAATCTTGTTCTATTTAAAACTATATTCTATTATATTTAAAACTATATTGTTTGACATTATTGTTTACTGTCCATTTCTGAATTTTGTTTTATTTTTAATGACAAAAGTGTCTCCCCTTTTTCTTCTGACTCTTCCATTCATATGTTTTATTTTGTCTCTTACTCTTAACTTTGACAAAGGAAACATCTAAAAGAATGGGCTCTGGTAATGATAATTTAAATGTAAACAGTGAGCTGCTTGCCTTTGTTTGATCACTCTTGACAAGAGGTAGAATTATGAGTGCTTAAAGGCATTTATTACAGAATAAAGTTGTTAAATATTTTATTTATATTCCCCAGTTGTGTGACCTTGAGCAAATAGAACTTTATCTTCCTCATTTGTAAAATTCCATCATTGACATCATAATATTTTCCTCACAGGGCTATTGTGAGAATTACAAAATAAAACATGTAATGTGTTCAGAACAACAGTTGAAACAAGGTAAACCTGCAATATATTTTGGTTATTAGTAATTGTTGTCATACCTGCAAAGTGGAATGGAAGATAAGTGAATGTGTGCATACAATAAGAATAATTTCAAATTTAGAGTAGATTATTATTTTAATTCTTTTTATACAGGGAAATTTGCTCAAATTATTTTCTATTTTAGATAAGCAGATGTTTTAGATAATCATCTAGATGAAGCTTTTTATTTTAGAGAAGATGAAACTGAGGTTAAAAAGAGTAAAAATGTCATGTCTAGGTCCTATAAATAGTTCTGGGATTTTTCTAGGTGTAGGATTCTGCCATCGAAGTTGTAAGAGTCTGCAGCAACCTCAATTGTTGCCTCCTCAGAAGAAAAATTTTGACTGAGGGGAATAAAGCAGAAGGCAAGTTTTAGAGCAAGAATGATCGTTTATTAAAAAGCTTTAGAACAGGACCAGAAGTAATGAAAGAACAGCTGGAAGAGGGCCAAGTGGGCAATTTGGGAGATCGAGTGTGCAATTTGACCTTCTGACTTGATCTTTTTTAATTTGTTTGGTGGGGAGTCTCTATCTGTCGCCAGGCTGGAGTTTAGTGGCGGGATCTCGGCTCACTGCAACCCTGCAACCTCTGCCTCCTGGGTTCAAACGATTCTCCTGTCTCAGCCTCCGGAACAGCTGGGACTATAGGCGCCCACCACCAAGTGCGGCTAATTTTTGTATTTTTAGTAGAGACAGGGTTTCACCATGTTGGCCAGGATGGCCTCCATCTCTTGACCTCATGATCCGCCCGCCTCCGCCTCCCTAAGTGCTGGAATTACAGGTGTGAGCCACCATGCCCGGCCCTGACGTGGGTTTTTATGTGTTGGCATGATTGCAGGGTCTTGCATGCCTTATCTCCTGATTCTTCCCTTGGAGTAGGCTGTCTGCATGCGCACGGACTCCTAGTGCGTGGGAGCCGCGCATGCGCTGTGTGTTTACTGGAGTTGCACGTATACTCACTTGAGGCATTCTTTCCTTACCAGTTAAATGTCTCTAGGATGTCATATACTGTTAAACTCTGCCATTTGACCTCTCAATGGGCATGCTTGAGCCCACCAGCCCAACTCCTGAGATCTTATCAGGAAACTACTGATCAGCCTCAGAATTTTTCTGTCCATTGGGAGACTACTTTTCCCTGGTACCAGCTGCTACCAATTATTATCTTAGAAAGACAGTTAACAACCACCTGACCATCACCTGATGGTTGCCTGGCATTCTTGGTACATGGTTAGGGGAAGCCCTCTCATGCCCTGCTCATGTCTGACTGGCTACCTATTGTAACAATTCCATTGAATAGAAAATGTATGCCAACTTGCTCACAATTAGATAATAATTTAAAAGTGAATTAGTGAATATACTTAGAGTGTTATTATTTTGTGTCAATGTATCCCTCCTTGCTTATGCTTTAAAGAACTCTCTAACTTATTTTTAACTTGCACTATTGCCGGAATTGTCAGGGACAGGGGGAAGAAGATTGGAGAAGCTTTAATTTTAAAAAAAAATCGATTGCAAGAAAAGGACACAACATAATGAAACCCTAGCGCTACTAAAAATACAAAAAAAAGAAAGAAAGAAAGAAAAAAAAGCTGGGCGTGGTGGTGCCCTCTCGTAATCCCAGCTACTTACGAGACTGAGGCAGTAGAATCGCTTGAACCCAGGAGGCGGAGGTTGCAGTGAGCCAAGATCAAGCCACACTGCACTGCAGACTGGGCGACAGAGCATGACTTAGCCTAAAAAATAAAAAAGTCAAATATTTTCTAAAAATCTATATTACAGTCTTTTATTTCTAGTTTTCACCTGTTTTTACATCAATTTCATAGTCATGGTTGTTACAGGCATCAAAAGTTAAAAGCAAATACCTCACTTGAGAGCTACTTGATAAGCAGCCCTCATTCTTAGAAATTCATGAGGATCCACGTATTTGCATTTCCTTAGAAACAATGACAGCATTGCAAGGTTTGCATGCTGTTATGGTGGCTCTCCTAATGCCATTGCTAGCCCAGACAGTGGCAGTCATGACAAATTCCCTGGACTGAATGATCACCAAATAGGAGGAAAGAAAGTGACTACAGTCTTTCTGTTTTTGTTGTTTCTACTTTCTAATGAAAATTTTTGCCTTAGCTTTTTCTGTTAGGAGACTGCCATTCTTAGGGCTAGAACCAGATGCTGCCTCTATCACAGTTGGCAATTATCATTTCCTCCGCTGAGGTGAAATATTATTGAACCTAGCACCTTATACTCTGCTTATTTCCCATGATATCCCCTAAGAAAACTGAAGTACTATTAGTAAAATTATTTTAAAATAAGTTAGTAAACTGCAGAGAGGAGAAAATAAAATGTCTTGATCTTCGGTGTTGGCTTTAATGCATAATCTGAATATATTCCCAACAAAATTGTGATATGTTTTGCTGTAAGTTTGATTTTTTTTCTGTCTAGAGTGGTAGATGGATGATGCAGTTATAACTGAGCTCTATTTTTTTATTTAAAATGCTTAATATTATCCCTATAGGAAAAAGAAGGTAAATTACAGTTATTTGGAAATTTACAGTATGAAAAAATATATGGATATTGCTAACAACATGACTCAACTCCTGCATTTTATTATTTTCAAATAAAGATGAAATTACAGTCAAATCCTATTGGAAAAAAATGATATACACTAACTGACCTTGAACTGTGAAAGTGTGCTTACCAGCAGCAACCTGGAAATGTTGTCCAAGAGTCTATATAAACTTAGCTAAAGAACAGTAAAACATTCTTAGCTAGTTAGAAGAAATAATAATGCAACACAAATTAACTGATTAAATCTACTATAGCATTTTAAAAAATGTTGGCCTCATGCTAAATTAAAGAGTAAGAAAGTATAAGTTTAAAAAGTTAATATGCCCATATTCTAATATAAAACTATAATTGATTGTATACACTTTTACTGACTAATGTGGAAGTTGTGACACTAGATGGCAAATACTACAATTCATTTAGCATTAGTGGTTACACATATATTTAAATCTTAGGCGTAAGACTGAAGAAATCATAGTTTATATAGACAATGTCAGCATTAATAACAATTTATTGGATATGTGATGTATTCAATAGTTTTTGTCACAATATTTCCTGGAACTTGAAGTATTTGAGCTCAGAAATTCAATTTCTAATGAAATAGAATAATGTAATGTATTTTGTTTTTTGTAAAACTATATTGTTAAGTTTTTAGAATTAAAATATTGTGTTTGTGACTGATGCTGAATAATTTATTTCTCTGATCTACATTTATAATATTGAGAATAAAAGCATAATATGTATGATAATTATTTCTTAATAATACAAGTTAAATTAAGCACAGTGATTTTTTTCCCAAAGATGTCTCTCTTAATCTTTAATGCTTTTGCTTTCTGTCATAATTGCAAAACAGATTTTTCCCATTATATTTGTCTGCCTCTCGCAAACCCATAATTTTATCTTTAACAAATGCAATCATTATCAACATTAAAATTCACTATTAAGGGAGAGATTTTTAAAGTGCCATTAATATTACAGAATCCTTTTGATATTTATTGAATCATTATAACTTTAACAGAAGTATTAAAAAGTTGATTTATTTCCATGGAGAGAGCATGAAAGGAAAAGGAAGGAAGGAAGGAAGGAAGGAAGGAAGGAAGGAAGGAAGGA
>NC_045436.1:152073751-152123186 GCF_002776525.5 Piliocolobus tephrosceles
GGAGGGAGGGAGGAAGGGAAGGTTGATGTGCACAGAGTTGTCAGGCAAAAATCTAGACATGAAAGCAGATTTGTATTTTGAGTATCATATAAATGTCTGTTTCTACGAGTTTTAAAGATGACAAAAGCAAATGAGTGAAAAACTACACACTAAGTAATAATGCTCAAATGGAAATAAAATAATACTTTCTAATTTAAATAAAGCAAATAGCTTAAAATTCATATGCACTTTTCCATGGAAATCAGATGTGATAATTTTTTGAAAATGTCATGTATAGACAGAAAAGAACACTGACTATCTCAGAGTCTGAACTGAAGTTCAGTCTAAGGAGTCTGAACCTTAACAGTTGGTTCCAGTGTTTAGAACTGTGGAGGTTCTGTGATTTTTATCCCACAGACAAGCCAGCAATTTACCCTGCCAACGTTCTATAGACATTGTCAGAAGACATAAGACGAGTAGGCAGACACAAAGGACAGTTTATTGCTCAGGGCAATAACAGTAGCCAGTTATCAACATTTTGTGCTTGTTTCCTGAGCTCAGTTCCTACAGGGCTACACAATGAATGCCCCCACGATATATTGTGCTCACGGTGAGGTGAATCATAGGAAAAGATCTCAAACTTGGGGTATCCCAAATTTATAATGGATGATTAGCCTGCCTAAGCTTTGCCACAGGAAGCCATTATGTTTATTACACTGGACAATTAACCACCCATCCTTAGCTCAAGAGGAAGACTAACTATATCTCTACCTCCCAAAGCTGTTTTCTTTAACAGAATTGTGGAATATATAGTCTAAATAAAGGTAGTGAGTGGAGAAATTTTCCCCAGCAACCAAGAATCCCTGAAAGAAGATTGTATAATGGATTTTCACAATGGGATTGTTCTCCAGCTGATGAGCAATGCTGACCACAGCCCTCGACATAAGAGAGCAATGCAGTTTTTAAAATATTCATCAAACAAGAATTGAGATATTATACTGGTGAAATAAATTGTATTGGCAAGTACAGTGTAAGATGGATACAAATATGGTGAGAGAGTAATTGTAAAGCAAATGGAATTGGATTTTCTTTTTAGCTCAGAGGACTTGATGCTCTAGATAAACACAATGGAAGGCTAATAAATTAATTTAAAAATTTACTGTGGAAGCCAGAGGATCTACTTGGCCACATCTAAAGGGACTTACCTCCCACAGTTAGCAGACTGAGAAAACGGAGCCCCAAGATTTAGTCACAAGCGTATTAGAGCTCTTGGGCAGCTCTGCTATGTAAAGGTCAGAATCTTACATAGGAAAGAATGAGATCCTGTGACATGTGATTGGAACCCCTGAGTTGACACTCTTAACAATTTTGAACCGTCTCCAGATTCTCCTAATGCTGCAGAAGTAGCCTACCCATATCTACTAAGATCTGGGTATTTTCCCTTAGTTGAAGATGATGCAGGACAAAAGGTGGGCCTGCCCCCCAAAACTGTTTCTATCTCCCCTCTATCCTTTACACACATATCTAAGGTTAAGTCAGTGAGGAAAGTGATGAAACTAAGAGAAAAAGGAAGGAAATGTACGATACCACGAAATAAAGGACAATATATTGCTTACCTGTATCAGCAGAAGCCAGGAGTGCAAGACATTTGGGGTTATTTTCTGATGATGCTGAATTAAATGGGCAGTGCAAGGGGGATGAAGATGAGTTCGGGAAAGGGAGAGTTTATCATTGTGAGAACTTTTCTTTTTCTTTTCTGGAACTCAAAATTTAATGGCCTGGCAAGAACCTTGGGAAATGAAAAAAACATAGTATTTACATGGTTCCTAGAATCATGGAAAATTTTATAGGCTAAAATAAGTGAATTGAAGATGCCAGAACTACTGTGGCAGAAAGTTAAAAAAAGGAACAAAAGACTCAGAGAAGTGGGATGCCAGATTGCATATGCTATGTAATGTTGGAAAATAGGCCAAAAAAATATTTTCCCTGGAGGAGTTGGAGGACAATTTTAACAAAGCAATAAAGAATATACTGTGAGAATGACATCAGCATCACTGAGAATCTCATGTGTGACTCTCTTCTCTAGGCCAGGGCTGAAGGTAAGAAATTGTATTACAGAACTAGCCTTCCTGATAGCAATGTGTATGAGAAGATCCTCCAAAAATAGAGGTTAGGAGGTGGTATGTTACTGTCAAAAGCCAGCTGAGCACCATTAACATAGTAAGAGCAAGGTTGCATGGAAGGCAGCCTTGCTCTCAAAGGAAGTCTCCACATGGTTTAGTAGCAAGAGAACTATTGAATGTTAAGCTATAGCAGCCATCTGGGCACTTTGGACTCGACCATACCAAGAGAAGGCAGGCAAGAAGAAATTTTCATTTTGACAGGGATAATTAACACTGATTATTAGGCAGAAGTAAGAAGTAAGGCTGCTGTTAAAGAATATGGTTAGAGAGGAATAATAACTTCAGCATCTCATGGGACAGCATGGCCTAATTTTGATATAATTTCACAAGTTCATTTGCCACAGCCTAGAACAGCACAGAGATCAGTAGTACAGACAACTCAGAGATGAAGTTCTTGGTTATCACACGAGGTAACCCACTCAGATCAGCAGAGTTGCTGAGATAGAAAAGGGATACAGAATGGATAGTAGAAGAAGGAAATATTCTTTATCAGTTGCAGCCTCAAGTCTAGGGATTGACAGAGGTGGGTTGAAATGCCCTCACTCCCAAGGTTATGCTCTCTTTCAGAGAAAGCCTGAATCCAATTACTAGCTGATGCATGTTATTAAGGACCAGCCCCAGCTACAGACATCTCTGAGTGCCATGTCAGCTTCAGAGCTGAGGTCTTTTTGCGATAGCACTGCAGACCAATTTCTCCATCCAAGCAATCCTTGTTTTTCCCCTTCCCTAAGATATTATTCCTGAGATTATTTCCTAGTTATTTTTTTCTACATATTAATCTGTGTCTGAGTCTGCTTTCCAATAAATCCAACCTATAACAGCCTTCAAGAACAAAGATACCTATGATTACTCCAAAGATTGTGTTCTCATAAAGTTATTTTCAAAGGCAGAAAAAAAAAAATGGAGTGTTGGAAACAGTGTGGTCATCAGAAGACTATTATAGCAATCCACCTGAGGATAAAAAAAGGTCTTGAAGCAAAGTCTATGTAGATAGAAACTGTAAAGATGGAGATTTAGGGCTAATCTGGAGGGCTCCCCAACAGGTATCACTAATAAGTTGGAAATCATGTATAAAAGATTAACAAGATGGGAAGATCGATAAATATATTCTCAATCAAAGGCAAATATTTTCTCAAAATAGTTGAGCCCATATTTTTGTTTTTTTCCTTGCTGATAAAAAATATTTTCTTGTCACAAGAACAACTGTAATAAAAAAAATAATAATAATGAAGAACAGATTTTGACTTCTTCAAGACATACCTGTGTCTTAGGAGTTTACGTGTAATACCCATGTCATCAAAGAATCTTTCCATGAATTCTCCAGGAAAATACTTTTATGTAATATTGCCTTGTTGGCATATCACTCTTTTTCAGGACACCAATATTATGTGTCATATATACTTGTCAATTCCCTTACTAGCAACCTTCTCATTCATGTTTCTGTTAAGAAATTCAATTAGCAAGTGAAATGCTATAAATGAGCCCAAACTAGGCAATTCAAATTAAAGACTAAATTCTTTGTGATGATTAAAACTGTTTATGGCTGTCATGTCACTCATTGTGACTGAAAGGACAGAGATCTCGGGATCATAGCTGGAAGTTCTTTACATCTACTACTCTAATTCCTTCTCATGTGAAAATTCATGTCAATGTTAACAAATTGTGACTGCTCAAGTCGGTGTCCATTTATGATCTACATAAATCTATCTGTAAGTTTTACTTGTTTTGGCAGGCAATTAATCTGTAAAATCGTTTTGTGAATCCCCAAAATTGAGTCAAGCATTGTTGATTATTATACTTCATTATGACAATTAAAGTGTACTGTTAACTAGGCTGTAATGCTGCTAGATCATAAGTCTTGAGATTGTGAAATTAAAGTACTTGATGGCCATAGTTTTCGCATAAAACATCATCAAATTAGCAATGTAATATTTATGTTTATTGACTTTAGGACAATACCATTGACTCCAATTAGTGTTCAATTAACCAATCAAAACTGCATTTTTGGTTTGGATAATGAATGAAAAACAGATAAGATATTATGAGATGATGCTTTAAGAAATATCTCACACAATTTTATGGCTATGCCAGATTGGCATACCAGCATCTGGGCCTAGAGACTATGATTTTATCAACTGAGAAAAAGAGAGGAAAGTAAAACCATAGTTATTAGCAGAACTATGAAAAACAAATAATCAAAGCTACCATTTAAAAAATATATGAATAGAGTACATATTTCTTAAAATTACATGACTGGTACTACAACAATAAATAATAAGTTTTAATTTATAATATTATGAGTTTGTGGAACAATAAAAACAGATTAAGAATTTCAGAAAGCAAACATGATTTTCCAAAATACTGATATCTTGGCATCCTTAAATCAAAGAATAAAAATTAATAAACTTCTAGAAAATACCCTAACTTTTCTATGCATTTAGAACTTTTAACTATATATAGCCATATGTATGTATAATGGATAAAACCACAGTGAATTTGGTGGAAGGAAAACATTCTTTGACCTCAACAGGAGGGTAAAGAATGTTCCAGTATTCCTAGTCTTTTTCTGTCACTTCACTCATTACAGCTCCGAGAAGAAAGAGTAAACTGGCACCTGAATATTTCCAGAATAAATTGTGTACTCTTTCTCTATTATATGTATTATGCAGAGGAAACTCCGTTAATCCAACTCTGCCTGGAAAAAGGAAAACCAACTTCTCTAATTTTGTGGTTTGGTACTAAGATGCCCATGTTTCAATAATGGCAAACTGAATCCAGCAGCGCATCAAAAAGCTTACCATAATCAAGTATACTTTATCCCTGCGATGCAAGGTTGGCTCAACATATATAAATCAACAAAGGTGATACATCACATAAACAGAACTAGAGACAAAAAACACATGCTCATCTCAATAGATGCAGAAAAGGCTTTCAATGAAAACCAATAAACCCTCATGTTAAAAATTCTCAATAAAATTGATATTGAAGGAACATGTCTCAAAATAATAAGAGCCACGTATGACAAACCCACACCAACATCATATTGTATAGGCAAAGACTGGAAGTATTTCCCTTGAAAACCAGCACAAGTCAAGGATGCCCTTTCTCACCACTCCTATTCAATATACTATTGGAAATCCTGGCCAGAGCAGTTGGGCAAGAGAAAGATGTAAGGAGGATCCAAATAGGAAGTGAGAAAGTCAAATTATTTATGCTTGCAGACAACATAATTATATATCTAGAAACCCCCCTGTCTTAGACCAAAAGCTTCTTAAGCTGATAAACAATTTCAGTGAAGTCTCAGGATACAAAATCAATGTACAAAAATAAGTAGCTTTCCTATACACCAACAACAGTCAAGCTGAGAGCCAAATCAGGAACACAATCCCATTCACAATTACCACAAAAACAGAAAATACCTAGAAATACAACTAACCAGGAAGGTGAAAGTTCTCTACAACAAGAATTATAAAATAACACTGAAGTAAATCAGAGATGACATAACCAATTTCATGCTGAAGGATGAAAGAATCAATAACGTTAAAATGACCATACAGCCCAAAGGGCAATTTAGAGATTCAATGCTATTTCTATCAAATGATCAATGATGTTTTTCACAGAGCTAGAAAAATATGTTAAAATTTATATGGAACCATAAAAGAACCTGGATAGCCAAGGCATTCCTAAGCAAGAAGAACAAAGCTAGAGTCATCACTTCACCTGATTTCAAACTATACTGTAAGGATACAGTAACCAAAACAGCATGGTACTTGTACTAAAACTGACACATAAATCAGTGGAACAGAATAGAGAGCCCAGAAATAAAGCTACTTGCCTACAGCCATCTGACCTTTGACAAAGTTGACAAAAACAAGCAATGATAAAAGGACTCCCTATTCAATAAATGGTTCCAGGTAACTGGCTAAACATATTCATGTGCAGGAGATTGAAACTGGACTTCTTCCTTCCTTTGTATCACATACAAAATTCAACTCAAGATAGACTAATGACTTAACTCTAAAACTCAAAACCACCAAAACCCTGGGAGACAACCCAGGCAATATTATTCTGGACGTAGGAATAAGCAAAGATTTCATGATGAAGATGCCAAAAACAATTGCAACTAAATCAAAAGCTAGCAAATGGGATCTGATTAATCTAAAGAGCTTCTGCACAGCGAAAGAAACTATCAACAGAGTTAACAGACAACCTACAGAATAGGAGAACAATATTTGCAAACGATGCATCTGACAAAGGTCTAATATCCAGAATCGATAAGAAACTTAAATTTACAAGCAACAAAAACTATTAAACAACACTATCAAAAAATGAGCAAAGGACATGCACAGACACTTTTCAAAAGAAGACATGCATGTGGCCAATAGCTACATGAAAGCAAGCTCAGCATTACTGATTATTAGATAAATGCAAATCAAAACCACAATGAGATACCATTTCACCCTAATCAGAATGGCTATTACTAAAAATTCAAAAAAATAAACATATGCTGGTGAGATTGAAGTGAAAAATGAACACTTATACACTGTTGGGGGGAGTTCAGCCCCAATAGTGGAATGGGGAGTAGCCCCAATAGTTCAGCCATTGTGCAAGACGGTGGCAATTCCTTAAAGACCTAAAAACAGAACTACCATTTAACCCAGTAATCCCATTACTGGGTATATACCCAAAGGAATAAAAATTATTCTATCATAAAGAGACATGCACATGTATATTTATTGCAGCACTATTCACAATAGCAATAACATAGAACCGACCTAAGTGTCCATCAATGGTAGACTGGATAAAGAAAATGAGATACATATACATCACGGAATACTATGTAGTCATAATAAGGAATGAGACCCTGTCCTTTGTAGGAACATGAATGTATCTGGAGATCATTATTTGCAAACTAACACAGGAACAGAAAAACAACTACTACATGCAGGGGCCATTGAAAATAATATGCTAAGAATAAATAAGGCTCAAGGACAGTATCTCTAGCTAGTTGCACTTTTAATGAACTCCAGTAGTCAAGGACACTATCTCTAATTGAACTTTTAATGAACTCTAGTAGCCGCCAAGAAGGCGGACAAACAAGAAAAAGTTTAGAGACAAGGAACTAAGCAGAAGGTTACATCTGGGTGCAGAAAGTTTGTTTTGCATTGTGTTATTTCTGCTGACGTGGGGTTTATGGAGTATAAATAAAGTGAGGCGGAGGCTCTAGGCGCGGCCGCCATGTTCTCTGTTTGTCTTTGTCTCTTGTGTCTGTTCATTCTCCACCACCCCCTTCACGGGCCCCAACAACTACATATTCTCACTTAAAAATGGGAGCTAAGTGATGAGGGTCCATGAACATATAGAGGGGAACTACAGACACTGGGGACTACTTGAGGGTGGAGGGTGGGAGGAGGGAGAGGACAAGGAAAAATAACTAATGGATGCTAGACTTAATACCTGAGTTATGAAATAATATGTACACAAGGTTAACTATCTAGCAAAAGCCTGCACATGTACCCTTGAACTTAAATTAACACTATAATAAAAGAAATGATGCCTGCATTTGCCAAATGCCTAGACGATGGTCTCCAATGGTTCTCTCAATAACAAAATACACACAGAATATGATTTTTACTAGCTTATCTCCTGTCAGAGTTCTTCATTCTGGAAGAAGGTGTGCTATAGACAGAATTCTGTAATTGTGACTGGAAACATGTCTGCTAAACTCAGATGGTTAGGTCCAAATGCCAGCTCCCTAACTACTAGACCTATGAATTTAGTTAATTCACTTACATCATTTATATTATTTTCTTCACATGCTAAATGATATTTTAATAGTATCTGACATTTTCAGGCACATGATAAGCATTTGAAAAATATTATTTATGTCCATTAGGTGTGTTTTATGATCTCAGTTATACAAGTTCTTCAATACTCAAAAATAAATTAGAATTTATTGTGCTTAATATAACAAGAAAATGAAACAAATTCTTCAAAATGTAATTAACATATATTGGGATAAAAATACTTTCCAGATGTTTTTCAATTTACTGCAAGGAACCAGGGGAGAAAACTCTGATTCTCAGTAATCTTCTGTTAAGTTTGCACTGTATTTAAAAGGTAAGTAAATATAACTTTCTGAGATTAGACAAGGACAATAAAAGAGTAATGCTTTCTAGTTAAAACCATTGCAATATGACAGAACCCAATTTACTTCACCACTTTGTGGGCTTTCTGAAGAAGAGGAAATGTAAATAGATTTTTTTCTTTAAAATAACAAAAATGCTTTTAATAAATAGAATGTGTGAAAAATTTTGAGATTTTTAAATGGAACATTTTCACAGTAAAATCTAATCTCATAATCAGTTTCACACAGCAGAAGGTAGTTAAAATATATGCTAACTATGCTTAAAAATGGCAGTGTTAGGAAATAATAACAATGTCTTCCAAAATATTTTTTCTTTCAAATTTGGGATGTTTACAGGAGGGCTGATTGTATTTGCTAAATTATAAAATGTAAGTGTGTGCAACAGAAAAGATGTAAAAACATTAAAAATTAAATTCATTCCAGAAGAGTGAATCCATTCTCTAAATACTGTTTTTAATTTATAGTTCATGCTTTATGAAAAAATTTTCATATTTAAACAGAATTGGATTTTTTTCATTCAAGATGAAATATAATTTTTTAATTAAATTATTTATATTTCTTGGAAATGTGTGAAGTACTTCCTCCCCATGCTCTTTTGAAAGTAGTAGTATACTTTGGAGAAAATATGTAAGGTATTCTTTTTGCCTCTAGCCTCATCAAACACATACTCAACCATTTCTCCTCACCTCAGTGTTACAGAAAATGTTTCAAGTACCAAGATCTAAAAATGAATAAATTAATTTAATAGCTTGTCTACTATAAATTTAAGAATGAGTTAAGTTCTCCAATATAATTATCTGATAGCAGAAGAGCCTTTAACAATTCTATGCTCTCTTCTCATTCATTGAATGATGTAATTGTACTATCCATAATGTTTTATTATTAGAAACCAGTATGTATATACTCACAGGCACAGATTCATACATATATATGATATCTCCAATATAACTTCTATCACATGGTTGCTCTAGAAATGTCTGTTAATTCAACAAATAATTATACGATTTTGCCTCTGAGGGGAGTATAGATGCTTCAGTAAGTCAGCAGTTCTACTGAGGTCTATTAGAAAAGCTAGATAAACTAAAGAAGTGATCATTTTGAGAGAAGGCAGATTAGGATTCAGTTGGAACTACAAAGAAGTGTGAACCATGGGAAGATGGTAGGAACTCAGCCACTGATATTGCCCTGGGGGTATTTCAGAGAATAGGCAAGGACAAGAGTCAGATAAACCAAAATGACACAGCTGGGGAGAGAAAACCAACAGTTATTTTCAGGGATACATTGGTTGAGATAGTCATAGGAATTTTTTTCCCCTAGGACATCTGCTGAAATTTGAGGCTTCAAAACTCGAGCAGGAAACTAAAATCCTAAGTGAAAAGACATTAAAAGCTGAGCAGTTATTTTCAGTTTTATAAAACAAAAGTTAGAGGGGCCATAAAGAACACTCTTATTTGAAAACAACTGAGAGCTAGTAGAAACCCAGAGGTAGAGTAGCAGTGTTGGGGCTGCAAGGCAGCTAAGAGTCAGCACAGCCACTGGCTGGATTATCAACTACCACTCTATCAAGTCCAGTGGAGAGAAAATGATATTTTCTCTGGAAGAATATGACACTATTTGAGGTCTTTATATTTTTATACAGCCATGCTACATGAAGAAATTTAAAAAAAGCAAAAATGCCAAGAGATATTATAGTTCCACATGACCAAACCCATGATGAAATCAGGTCCCGAGAAAAAATAGTTTAAAAAATTATTCAGATAACATAGATGGGTGAAGAAGGCTTTAAATATCTATGATTAATACATTAAAGAAAATATGCCAAAAGTTGGAGAAAGCAGCTAAAAATAAAGATTTTTATCATAAAGTTGGAATACATAGAAACATATCAGAAAGACCTACTAGAACTTAAAAAATAAATATCTGAAATTAATCTAATGGGTGAATTTCACATCAAATTAGCCTGCAGTGAAGAAAGAAATAAACAAAGAGATGTAAAAATATCAATCTATAGCAATTGTGTAAACTAAACTGCAGAGGGGAGATAGGAGTGAAAATATGTAAAAATGTGTTAAACAAATGTGAGAGTCAAGCAAAAGGTCAAACATACATGTAATTGGAGTTTCAGAGAGAAAGAAGAGAGTAAATGGGACCAAACATTATTTGATGGGGTACCTTAATTTGAAGAATTATCAAAAACTGTTGAAAAACAGTACCACAAATTTGAGACACTCTGGGAACTCCAAAGAAGATAAACAAAAAGATAACTGCATGTATACATACGGTAGTAAGACCAGTGAAGACAAAGCAGAAAAGAAAAATCTAATAAGCAGCTATAAATAATGGAAGTAATAGAAGGGGGATAAGGAGGAGGAGACAAAAAACAGAGGAAGGAAAGAGAGGGAGAAAATAAAAAGGAGGAAGGAAGGATGGAAGGAAGGACAGAAGGAAGGAAGAAAGGAAAGAAGGAAGGAAGGCATGGAGGGAGGGAGGGAGGGAAGAAAGAATGGAGGGAGGGAAGGAGGAACGGAGGGAGGAGGGAGGGAGAGAAGGAAGAAGGGAGGGAGGGAAAGAAGAATGAAGGGAGGAAGGAGGGAGGGAGGGAAGGAGGGAGTCACATAGGCATAAAAGAAGCAATTTCTTCTCAGTAGGAATAATGGACACCACGGGCAATGAAATAATATATTCAAAGAGCTTAAAAATTCATTAATCCATAATTGTATACCAAATGAGAATATTCTTGAAGACAATGACTCAGTAAGTACATTTTCACACAAACTGAGATAATTCATTGTTGAAAATAAATGAAGAATGACAGACACTCTAGGTAAATTAATAATATATGGATTGAGTAAAACAATAATACTAATGTGCTAAAAATATAACTCTCACTTAACAGCTTTAATTGTTTTCCCCTAAAAACCTGTGCTAACATTAGAAGCCTTTTAGTGAGAAACATTGCTACTCATTATAGTGGACTAACTTTCTTATGCATTCGTTCCCAGATAAGGACACTCAAACACTATTCATATACAGAAAAATCAATTCAATAGAAACAATGTTCTGAAAGTATCCAAAATTTGCAAGTAAATAAATACATTATCTGAATACAATCAAATGAAATCAGTTATATTTTACTTGACATGGGAGAAAAAGAAGACTTGATAGTTGATGGAGGTTGACAGAGAAAAGGTTGGTGACAGTCATTCCTTCAAAGTGGGAGAGAGTCAGATGTTCTGCATTTAATCAGGCATTCAATACTAGAATCAGAATATGTGATTACAATTTTTTTTGCCAAAGATCAGATGGCTGTAGATGTGTGGTATTATCTCTGAGGACTCTATTCTGTTCCATTGGTCTATGTCTCTATTTTGGTACCAGTACCATGCTGTTTTGGTTACTGTAGCCTTGTAGTATAGTTTGAAGTCAGGTAGCATGATGCTTCCAGCTTTGTTCTTGACTTAGGATTGTCTTGGCAATGCGGGCTCTTTTTTGGTTCCATAAGAACTTTAAAGCAGTTTTTTTCCCAATTCTGTGAAGAAAGTCATTGATAGCTTGATGGGGGTGGCATTGAACAAACATGAGAGAAACAAGAAATGAGGGAAAGGATTCCCTATTTAATAAATGGTGCTGGGAAATAAATGGTGCTGGCTAGCCATAAGTAGAAAGCTGAAACTGGACCCTTTCCTTACTCCTTATATGAAAATTAATTCAAGATGGACTAGAGACTTAAATTTTAGACCTAAGATCATAAAAACCCCAGAAGAAAACCTAGGTAATAACATTCAGGACATAGACATGGGCATGGACTTCATGTCTAAAACACCAAAAGCAAGGGCAACAAAAGCCAAAATTGACAAATGGGATCTAATTAAACTAAAGAGCTTCTGCACAGCAAAAGAAGCTACCATCAGAGTGAACAGGCAACCTACATAATGGGAGAAATTTTTTGCAGTCTATTCATCTGACAAAGGGCTAATATCCAGAACCTACAAAGAACTCAAACAAATTTACAAGAAAAAAACAAACAACCCCATCAAAAAGTGGGCAAAGGATATGAACAGACATTTCTCAAAAGAAGACATGCATACAGCCAACAGACACATGAAAAAATGCTCGTCATCACTGGCCATCAGAGAAATGCAAATCAAAACCACAAGGAGATACCATCTCACACCAGTTAGAATGGCAATTATTAAAAAGTCAGGAAACAATAGGTGCTGGAGAGGATGTGGAGAAATAGGAACACTTTTACACTGTTGGTGGGATTGAAAACTAGTTCAACCATTGTGGAAAACAGTATGGTGATTCCTCAAGGATCTAGAACTAGAAATACATATGACCCAGCCATTCCATTACTGGGTATATACCCAAAGGATTATAAATCATGCTGCTATAAAGACACATGCATGCATATGTTTATTGTGGCACTATTCACAATAGCAAAGACTTGGAATCAACCCAAATGTAAATCAGTGACAGACTGGATTAAGAAAATATGGCACATATACATCATGGAATACTATGCAGCCATAAAAAAGGATGAGTTTGTGTCCTTTGTAGGGACATGGATGCAGCTGGAAACCATCATTCTCAGCAAACTATCGCAACAACAGAAAACCAAACAGCGCATGTTCTCACTCATAGATGGGAATTGAACAATGAGATCACTTGGACTCGGGAAGGGGAACATCACACACCGGGACCTATTATGGGGAGGAGGGAGGGGAGAGGGATGGCATTGGGAGTTATACTTGATGTAAATGATGAGTTGATGGGTACTAACGAGTTGATGGGTGCAGCACACCAACATGGCACAGGTATACATGTGTAACAAATCTGCACATTGTGCACATGTACCCTAGTACTTACAGTATGATAATAATAAAAAGAAAAAAAAATTTTTTTTTGGCTTTCAGAATAAGCAGATAAAACTTTATTCATTATGTTCACATCATACATCAATGTGTATGTTTTAAATCATTTAAAGCACACATAATTTGCTTTAAATACTCAATTATTCATCTCATTTTTTCAATATTCCACTGACATATTGGGGTCTCATGGTTATCTTGTTTTAAAACTGTACTTGAATCTTAAATAGAGCATAAAAACACTTCTAGGGCAAAATAAAGATTATCATGTGGGTTTGTTGAAACATAGCTAATGAATGCAACAGACTGAAGAGTCATTAAAAAGATATTTACTTTTTCTTTCAATTTTGCTCTTGGGAAAATAATTCAAATATTTTTCAATGTGATACTCTTTGTCTAGAAACTGTTGTTTTGAGATAATTTGTTCATTTGTTTTACCTGAAATTATATATATAGTATTATGTCATGTGAACATGACATTTAAAATTTTATTCAAAGAGTGCTATAACTTCAAAATCTGTTGGTATAAAGTTTGAAACTGAATGATCCATCATGTCAGATGGATATAAATTTATAAATGAAAGATATATAAAAACAAAATGCAAAGTAGAGAGTATAAGTGTCCTTTAAATGTTATAATATTCCAGCATTATCAGAAGGGGAGTAGAAGAAATAATTGTTACATGATAATCAATAAAGGGTGTTGATGGTGACATCTAGGATAACTACTAAAACAATAGTGAACGTATTAATAGCTAACAATGCAGGGAAATGGAAAGATAGAAATATTTGATTGATCCAAAAGAAGCAGAGAAAAGAGAAAAATGTGTTTTAAATAACAGAAAGCAAATAGTAGTGTGAGAGACATAAAATTCCATAAATAAATAATTACTTAAATTGAATAGACAAAAGTCTTCCAATTAAAATGTAATTTTATGTTGCTATAACAACTTTCTGTCAGATGTCCTCATTTATGTTTTTGCAAACCTGGCACTCCATGATCTAGGGATTTTAGTACAACTTTTTAAGTTTTACAGGCAAGAAGCCTCCATTTGCAGAATCCCATTTTTGTCATTCTTTCCTGATAGCGTTCGCAAGAGCCCAAATTTAAAGAGTCTACAAACCCAGAAATTACATATTTGATTTGGGAAAAAAAAAAAAAAAAAAAGGCTTTAGTCTGGGCATGGTGACTCACGTCTGTAATCCCAGCACTTTGGGAGGTCAAGACGAACGGATCACGAGGTCAGGAGATTGAGACCATCCTGGCTAATATGGTGAAACCTCATCTCTACTAAAAATACAAAAAAAATTAGCCAGGCGTGATGGGAAGCACCTGTAGTCCCAGATAATCGGGAGGCTAAGGCAGGAGAATGGTGTGAACCCGGGAGGCGGACCTTGCAGTGAGCCGAGATCATGCCACTGCACTCCAGCCTGGGCGACAAAGCGAGACTCATCTCAAAGGAAAAAAAGGCTCAGTAAGTAGTAACTTCTTCATACGGATATGAAAAAGAAAATGATATTAATATAAAAATTAATTAATACTTTAAGTTTAAAGTTTTGAACACATCAAGAACAAATAAAGATGACTTTCACTAACCCCAGGTAATATCTTATGCATAATAGTCAGGATTTTTTTTTCAGCTGTGGATTCCTGTCCTTAAAAGAGAATTAATGTTTTTTTATAATTCAGGATGTAAAAGAAATGGACAGATGTCTCGTAATTTAGAGACAACTCCAAAGAGGCATTTTTTTTTAAGATCTAGAAAACTGTTAGCAATTTATCACCAATATCTTAAGTTCTATGTAAGGACTTTTAAATTTTTATTTTATTTAATTTTTTAGAGATAAGGTCTTGCTCTGTTGCCCAGGCTGGAATACAGTGGCATGATCATAGCTTACTGCATTCTCAAACTCCTGGGCTTGAGCGAGCAATCCTCCCTCCTCAGCCTCCCAAGTATAGGACTACAAGTATGTGCCAATAAACATAGCTAATTTAAATTTTTTTAAATTATACTTTAAGTTCTGGGCTACATGTGCAGAACGTGCAGGTTTTTTACATAGGTATACATGTACCATGGTGGTTTGTTTTACCCATCAACCCATCATTGACATTAGGCATTTCAGCTAATGCTATGACTCCCCTAGGTCCTGACCCCACAAGAGGCACCAGTGCGTGATGTTCCCATCTCTGTGCCCATGTGTTCTCATTGTTCAACTCCCACTTATGAGTGAGAATATGCAGTGTTTGGCTTTCTATTCCTGTGTCAGTTTGCTGAGAATGATGGTTTCTAGCTTCATCCATGTCTCTGCAAAGGACATGAACTCATCCTTTTGTATGGCTGCACAACATTCCATGATATATATGTGTCACATTTTCTTTATCCAGTCTATCATTGAAGGGCATTTGGGTTGCTTCCAAGTCTTTGCTATCGTGAGTAGTGCTGCAATAAACATACATGTGCATGTGTTGTTATAGTACCATGATTTATAATCCTTTGGGTATATACCAAGTAATGGGATTGCTGGGTCAAATGACATTTCTGGTTCTAGATCCTTGAGAAATCAACACACTGTATTCCACAATGGTTGAACTAGTTTACACTCCCACCAACAGCGTAAAAGCGTTCCTATTTCTCCACATCCCCTCCAGCATCTGTTCTTTCCTGACTTTTTAAAGATAGCCATTCTGTCATGAGACGGTATCTCATTGTGGTTTTGATTTGCATTTCTCTAATGACCAGTGATGATGAGCTTGCTTTCATATATTTCTTGGTCACATAAATGTCTTCTTTTGAGAAGTGTCTGTTCATATCCTTTGCCCACTTATTCATGTTTTTTGTTTGTTTGTTTGTTTGCTTTTTGTTCTTGTAAATTTGTTTAAGTTACTTGTAGATTCTGGATATTAGACCTTTGTCAGATGGATACATTGCAAAAATTTTCTCCCATTCTGTAGGTTGTCTATTCACTCTGAGGATAGTTTATTTTGCTGTGCAGAAGCTCTTTAGTTTAATTAGGTCCCATTTGTCAATTTTGGCTTTTGTTGCCATTACTTTTGGTATTTTGGTCACGAAGTCTTTGCCCATGTCTGTGTTCTGAATGGTATTGCCTAGGTTTTCTTCCAGGGTTTTTATGGTTTTATGTCTTATGTTTAAGTCTTTAATCCATCTTGAGTTAATTTTTGTATTAGGTTTAAGGAAGGGGTCCAGTTTCAGTTTTCTGCATATGGCTAGCCAGTTTTCCCCATTCCAATTATTAAATAGGGAATCCTTTCCCCACTGCTTGTTTTTCTCAGGTTTTGTCAAAGATCAGATGATTATAGATGTATGGCGTTATTTCTGAGGCCTCTATTCTGTTCCATTGGTTGGTCTATATATCTGTTTTGGTACCATGCTGTTTTTGTTACTGTAGCTTTGCAGTACAGTTTGAAGTTAGGTAGCATGATGCCTCCAGTTTTGTTCTTTTTGCTTAGGATTGTCTTGGCTATATGGGCTCTTTATTCTTAGGTTCCACATGCAATTTAAAGTAGCTTTCTCTAATTCTGTGAAGAAAGTCAGTGGTAGCTTGATGGGGATATAATTTAATCTATAAATTACTTTGGGAAGTATGACCATTTTCGTGATATTGATTCTTTCTATCCATGAGCATGGAATGTTTTTCCATTTGTTTGTGCCCTCTCTTATTTCTTTGAGCAGTAGTTTATAGTCCTCCTTGAAGAGGTCTTTCCCATCCTTGTAAGTTGTATTCCTAGGTGTTTTATTCTCTTTGTAGCAATTGTGAATGGGAGTTCACTGATGATTTGGCTCTCTCTTTGTCTATTATTGGTGTATAGAAATGCTTGTGATTTTTGCACATTGATTTTGTATCCTGAGACTTTGCTGAAGTTGCTTATCAGTTTAAGGAGATTGTGGGCTGAGACGATGGTGTTTTCTAAATACACAATCATGTCATCTGCAAAAAGAGACATTTTGACTTCCTCTCTTCCTATTTGAGTACACTTTATTTCTTTCTCTTGCCTGATTGTCTTGGCCTGAACTTCCAATACAATGTTGAATAGGAGTGGTGAGAGAGGACATTTTTGTCTTGTGCCAGTTTTCAAAAGCAATGTTTCCAGCTTTTCAATTCAGTATGATATTGGCAGTGGGTTTGTCATAAATAGCTCTTATTATTTTGGATACATTCTATCAATACCTAGTTTATCAAGAGTTTTTAGCATGAAGGGGTGTTGAGTTTTATCAAAGGCCTTTTCTGCATCTATTGAGATAATCACATGGTTTTTGTTGTTGGTTCTGTTTATATGATGGATTACGTTTATTGATTTGCATATATCGAAGCAGCGTTGCCTCCCAGGGATGATGCTGACTTGGTCTTGGTGGATAACCTTTTTGATGTGCTCTTGGATTCAGTTGGCCTGTATTTTAATAAGGATTTTTGCATCTATGTTCATCAGGATATTGGCCTGAAATTTTCTTTTTTTGTTGTGTCTCTGGCAGGTTTTGCTATCAGGATGATGCTGGCCTCATACAGTGAGTTTGAGAGGAGTCCCTCTTTTTCTATTTTTTGGAATAGTTTCAGAAAGAATGGTACCAGTTCCTCTTTGTACCTCTGGTAGAATTCAGCTGTGAATATCTCTGGTCCTGGGCTTTTTTAGATTGGTAGGCTATTAATCACTGCCTCAATTTTAGAACTTGTTATTGGTTTATTCAGGGATTCCACTTCTTCCTGGTTTAGTCTTGGGAGGGTGTATGTGTCCAGGAATTTATCTGTTTCTTCTAGATTTTCTGGTTTATTTGAGTATAGGTGTTTATATTATTCTCTGATGGTAGTTTGTATTTTTGTGGGGTCATTGGTGATATCTCCTTTATCATTTTTTATTGTGTCTATTTGATTCTTCTCTTTTTTCTTCTTTATTAGTCTGGCTAGTGGTCTAGCTATTTTGTTAGTCATTTCAAAAAAAAAGCTCCTGGATTCATCGATTCTTTGAAGAGTTTTTTGTGTCTCTATTTCCTTCAGTTCTGTTCTGATCTTAGTTATTTCTTATCTTCTACTAGCCTTTGAATTTGTTTGCTCTTGCTTCTGTAGTTCTTTTAATTATGAAGTTAGGGTGTTGATTTTAGAGTCTTTCTGCTTTCTCCTGTAGGCATTTAGTGCAATAAATTTCCCTGTAAATACTGCTTTAGCTATGTTACAGAGATTCTGGTATGTTGTGTCTTTGTTCTCACTGGTTTCAGAAAACTTATTTATTTTGGCCTTAATTTAGTTATTTACCTAGTAGTCATTCAGAAGCAGGTTGTTCATTTTCCAAGTACTTGTGTGGTTTTGAGTGAGTTTCATAATCCTGAGTTCTAATTTGATTGCACTGTGGTCTGAGAGAATATTTATTATGATTTCCATTCTTTTGCATGTGCTGAGGATTGTTTTACTTCAATTATGTGGTCAATTTTAGAATAAGTGCAATGTGATACTGAGAAAAATGTGTATTCTGTTGATTTGGGGTAGAGATTTCTGTAGATGTCTATTAGGTCCGCTTGGTCCAGAGTTCAGTTCAAGGCTTGAATATCCTGGTTAATTTTCTGTATCATTGATCTAATATTGACAGTGCAGTGTTAAAATCTCCCACTATTATTGTGCGGGAGTCTAAGTCTCTTTGCAGGTCTCTAAGAACTTTCTTTATGAATGTGTGTGCTGTTGTATTGGATGCATATATACTTAGACTAGTTAGCTTTTCTTGTTGTGTTGATTCCTTTACCATATGTAATGCCCTTCTTTGTCTTTTTTGATCTTTGTTAGCTTAAAGTCTGTTTTATCAGAGACTAGGATTGTAACTCCTACTTTTTGCTTTTCATTTGCTTGATAAATATTCCTCCATCCCTTTATTTTGAGCTTATGTATGTCTTTGCACATGAGATGGAGCTCCTGATTACAGCACACCTATGGGTCTTGACTCTTTATGCAGTTTGGCAGTTTGCCAATCTGTGTCTTTTAATTGGAGCATTTAGCCCATTTACATTTAAGGTTAACATTGTTATGTGTGAATTTGATCCTATTGTTATGATGCTAGCTGGTTATTTTGCTCTTTTTTTTTTTTTTTTTTTTTGAGAAAGATTTTCACTCTGTCACCCAGGCTGGAAAGCAGTGGCGCAATCTCGGTTCACTGCAACCTCTGCCTCCTGGGTTCAAGTGATTCTCTGCCTTAGCCTCCCAAGTAGCTGGGATTACAGTCATCTGCCACCTCGTCTGGCTAATTTTAGTAGAGATGGGGTTTCACCATGTTTGCCAGGCTGGTCTTGTACTCCTGACCTCATGATCCACCCACCTCAGCCTCCCAAAGTGCTGAGATTACAGGTGTGAGCCACCACACCCAGCCTATTTTGCCCATTAGTTGATGCAGTTTCTTTGTAGTGTCAATGGTCTTTACAATTTGTTATGTTTTTGCAGTGCTTGGTACTGGTTTTTCCTTTCCATATTTAGTGCTTCCTTCAGGAGCTCTTGTAAGGTAGGCCTGGTGGTGTCAAAGTCTCAGCATTTGCTTGTCTGTAAAGGATTTTATTTTTTTCACTTATGAAACTTAGTTTGGCTGTATATGAAATTCTGGGTTCAAAATTCCTTTCTTTAAGAATGTTGCATATTGTCTCCCACTCTCTCCTGGCTGTAGGATTTCTGCAGAGAGATTCACTGTTAGTTTGATGGGCTTCCCTTTGTGGGTAACCAAACCTTTCTCTCTGACTGCTCTTAACATTTTTTCCTTCAATTGAAACTTAGTTAATCTGATGATGATGTGTCTTGGGGTTGCTCTTCTTGAGGAGTATCTTTGTGGTATTCTCTGTATTTCCTGAATTTGAAGTTGGCCTGCCTTGCTAGGCTGGGGAAGTTCTCCAGGATAATATTCTGAAGAGTGTTTTCCAACTTGGTTTCATTCTCCCTGTCACTTTCAGGTACAGAAATCAAACTTAGATTTGGTCTTTTCACATGGTCCCATATTTCTTGGAGTCTTTGTTATTCTCTTTTTATTCTTTTTTTCTCTAATTTTATCTTCACGCTTTATTTCATTAAGTTGATCTTTAATCTCTGATATCCTTTCTTCCACTTGATCAATTTGGCTATTTATACTTGTATATGCTTCACGAAGTTCTCATACTGTGTTTTTCAGCTCCGTGAGATCATTTATATTCTCCTTTACACTGGTTATTCTAGTTCAGCAATTCATCTAACTTTTTTTCAAGGTTCTTAGCGTCCTTGCATTGGGTTAGAACATGCTCCTTTTGCTTGTAGGAGTTTGTTATTACTCACCTTCTGAAGCCTACTTCTGTCAATTCGTCAAACTCATACTCTGTCCAGTTTTGTTCCCTTGCTGGAGAGGAGCTGTCATCCGTTGGAAGAGAAGAGGCATTCTGGTTTTTGGAATTTTCAATATTTTTGTCCAGGTTTTTCTTCATCTTCGTGGATTTACCTACCTTGGGTATTTGACGTTGGTAACCTTCAGATGGAGTTTTTGTGTGGATGTCGTTTTTGTCGATGTTGATGCTATTCCTTTCTGTTAGTTTTCCTTCTAACAGTCAGGTTCCTCTGCTGTAGGTCTGCTGGCGTTTGCTGGAGGTTCACTCCAGACCCTGTTTGCCTGTGTATCACCAGTGGAGGCTGCAGAACAGCAAAGACTGCTACCTATTCCTTCCTCTGGAAGCTTCATCCCAGAGAGGCATCTGCCATATGCCAGCTGGAGCTCTCCTATATGAGGTATCTATCGACCCCTGCTGGGAGGTGTCTCCCAGTCAGGAGGCACGGGGGTCAGGGACCCACTTGAGGAGGCAGTCTGTTCCTTAGCAGAGTTGAAACGCTGTGCTGGGAGATCCGCTGCTCTCTTCAAAGCCAGCAGGCAGGAATGTTTAAGTCTGCTGAAGCGCACACACAGCCACCCCTCCCAGCAACTTTCCGTTGTAAGTTCTAAGTTTTTAGTGGATTATCGGAATACAAACTCATTTTAGCTGCAAATATAGTTTTACTTTTCCTTTTCAATTTGGATTTTTTTTTTTTTTTTCTGGCCTTATTGTACTAATCCTAACTACAACTTCTAGTACAATGTTAAATAGATGTGTCAAGAGCAGATATACTTGTCTTGTTGTTGATCTTAGGAAAAAAAAAAAAAAAACATTTGGCCTTTTACCATTAATTTTGATACTAGCTTTGGGTTTTCACAGAAGCCCATTATCAGGCGGATGAAGTTCCCTTCTATTCCTGTTTCTTAAGTGTTTTTATCATTAAATACCATTGGATTTTGTAAAGTGCTTTTGTTGTTGCTGTTGTTGTTGTTGGTTTTCTATATCTGTTGAGATGATTGTATGGTTTTTGGTTTTTATTCTACTATTGTAGTATATTACATTAATTGACCTCCAGATGTTGAAACAGTCTTGCATTCCTGAGATAAGTCCTGCCTGGTTATAGTATATTATATGTTTTATGTATTGCTGGATTTCATTCATCAACATTTTGCTGAGGATTTTTTCCCTCTATTTTTGTTAAAGATATTGTTCTGTGTTTTTGTTTTCTTTTTCTTTCTTTTTTTTTTTTTCTGATGCTTTTGTCTGGTTTTAGTATTAGAGTAATACTAGCTTCATATAATAAATTAGGAAGTGTATTCTTTTTTTTGCAAGAGTTTGTAAAAAAATGTATTAATTCAACTTTAAAAGTGTGGTAGAGGCATTCTTGGCTAGAGGATTTTGTTGCTGTTGTTATTGTTTCCTGGGGTGGTAATTTTGATTAATAACTTAATCTCTTTACTTGATAAGATTTTATATTTCTCCTTGACTCATTTTTGCTAATTTGAATCTTTCTTATAATTTGTCCAGTTCATACAACATATCTAAATTTTAGTATATAATTGTTCATAGGTACTTTTATATATTTTTTTTTTTTATTTCTTAAGTTTAGTGTCCTTTTAAAAAGTTTGTTAATACTGGAATAGTTTATTTTTCTTATTGGTCAGTCTGTCTAAATTGTGGCCACTGTTGATATGTTCAAAGAAATAATTGTTGGCTTTGTTGAGGTTCTCGATTGTTTTTCTATTTTGTATGTCACTAATTTGTATATCCCTAAGACTTTCTTGTGGTTGCTCTAGTTTAAATGGCTTTTCTCGTTTCAGTGCCTTATGGTGGTAGGTTGAAGAATGCTATTTTTGAGTATGAGAACTACTTTTGTTGCATCACGTAAGAATTGTTATGTGTTCTTAAAGTATTTTATCATTTTAAAAGTATTTTCTAATTTATCTTATTATTTCTTCTTGGACCCATTGGTTATTTAAGAGCATGTTGTTTAATTTCCACATATTTCCCAAATCTTCCTATTGCTGATTTATCATTTTACTCAATTATCATCTGAGAATATACTTTGTATCACTACAATGTTCAAATTCATTGATGTCTATTTTATGCCCTGGGATATGATATTCCTGGATAATGTTGCATGTGCACTTGAGAATCTACTGTTGTTACAGTGTTCCTTAAATATCTAATCAGTCTAGTTATTTTATAGTATTGTTCAAGTGTTCTATTTCTTTGTTGATCTTCTGCCTAGTCATTGTATCCATTTGTGAAAGTGAGTATTAAAGGCTGCAAGAAGTATTTTAAATTGTCTATTTAATCTTCATTTTTGGAAGTTTCTATATCGATGGATTTTGATGTATTTTCATCATGCACATATATGCTAATAATTATTACTTATTTTTGAGATATTGGCCCTTTTATTTTTATGAAATATCTCTCTTTACCTCTGTAACCCCTTTAAAGTCTATTGTTTTCTGATATTAGTATAACAATTCCAGCTTTCTTGTGGTTACTTCCTGCAGAATATAACTTTTCCATCCTTATTTTTTTCTATGAATTTTCATCTTTGGATCTAAAGTGTCTCCTGCAGACAACAGGTAGATGGATCTTGCTCATTTATTTATTTTTTCCTCCAGTCTGACAATCTCTGTCTTTTATTTGAATATTTAAATCCATTTTCACTTAAGATTACTGGTGTAGTTAGATTTACATCCATCGTTTTAAATCAGTTTTGTGTATACCTTATGTCTTTTCATTCCTCCATTCCTCCTTTACTGCTTTCTTTTGAATTAGCTTTTTTATATAACTTTTAATTTTAATAATTAAATTTTAATGCTTTTTTATCTATTGTTTTTCAATTTTTCAGTTAATTGTTACCTTAGAGTTCACTGTGTATATCTTATTGGAATCGATTTTAGATTCATAACAATTCTGGTGATATATGTGTATATATAAATTTCACTTTTGTTCACTATTGTATAGTTCGTCTCTCCTTTTTGTGCTATTACTTTTGTACACATTACATCTCTATATGCTATATACCCAATAATTTATTGTTAGAACTGTTACTTGATGCTATGGTTTGTTGTATTGTCCTCTCCAAAGTTCATGTTGAAACTTAATTTCAATGTGACAATATTAAGAGCTGGAACCTTGAGGACGTGATTAGGCTATTAGGGCTCTGTCCTCATGGATGGTATGAGAGTCTTATAAAAGGGCTGGAGGGAGTTAGGGCCCTTTGCTTTTTCATCCTTTTCACCATGTGAAGACACAACATTCATCCCCTTTGGAAGATGCAGCATTCAAGGTACCTCAGCAGCCACAAACCTGCCAGCAAATTGATATTAAACTTCCAGACTCCAGAACTATGAGAAATAAATTTCTTTACAGATTTCTCAGTCTCTGGTATATGTGTGTGTGTGTGTTTGTGTGTATATATGATATATATATCATCACAAACAGACTAAAACACTTGAAATAATTTTTTGTCTTTAAAAAAAGAGATAAAAAGAAACGTGCTGTGTATTTACAGCTTTTCTTATATTAACAGTCTTAATTATTATTTCAGGTCTTTTCATTTGTTCAGCATTTGAAACTTCTTCCTGACACCAGAAGGGCTCTTCTTAGCCATCTCTTTCCTGGGTTATTCCTGGCAAACTAGCTGACCTTTGTTTCAAAGCATATGTCTCTAATAAAGTGTCAGTCTCTCTTATTTGCTTTCTCATTATTTACCATCCCTTCATTGTTTTTCAAAGTGCACTTATGGTTGAATTTCCCCAGACTCTTCTTTTGGGAAAACCTGTATCACTCTCTGCTGTATGTTCTTCCCCTTCCTTTTGGCAAAACTTCTGAGTTTTGACTCTGGTGATTGTAGCAGAGAGAGCAGCATTCTCCTCTCAGAGTGACAGCCCTACGTTGAGACTGGGTCACTGAGATGAGGAGGTAATCTCAGCTTGCTACTTCTGGAATGAGAACTTTGCCTTACAGACAAACCACAGAGAAGGTAATCAGGGCTCAGTGTTCTCATTGTGTTGCACCCAAAACAGTGTCCTCATTCCATGAATTAGAGCTGGTAGGAAGAAGTGACATCCTACTTTTTGACCACATTCAACAAAAGCTTAACCTCAAGAACAGGTAGTGGCAGCAGGTGGGGGTTGAAATGAAAAATTCTGATGTACTTTTACTCCCAGAAAGATACTATAGTCCCCCAGTGGGGTCTGGTAAATGTCCTGTGCTCTTGGCTACATTGCCTTGAGTAGAGTTTATATCAAGATAGGCTGTGAGAAAGAGAGGTAAGAATGGGTTGTGGATCAAATGCAAAGGACTCTCACTGTTCTTAGTGAGTTTCAGTAGATTTTCTTGAATAAATCACCATTTTCTATGAACCATTATGACTTTTCAAGTGACATAGATGATGATTGTTTTATAATTTTCAACAATTTTGCTGGAAAAAAGATCCATGGAGCTCTTCACATTGCCATTCTAGAAGTGGAACTTCTGTATTTATTTCTTACGCAAGGAAATTCAGAGTTTTTTAAGTTAATTTCTCTTCTTTCTTCTAAAATATGCTTTGGAATCTTACTCTCTATAGCAAATTGGGTCCCAGTTTATTTCTTTTTCCGAGAGAAGTCTGCTAGATACTCAAATAATTTTTGTTTTATATTGTTATGTTTGAAAGGTTGTTTTGTTGCTAAAAGACAATAGGAAGATCAACGTGAAACTCTCACATTCATTGTGTGAATATTATCTTTTCGTTCAGAAAGAGTTACAATATATTTGTGTGCTCATGAAACTTTATTTTTTTTTTATTTTATTTTTTTATTATACTTTAAGTTCTAGGGTACATGTGCATAACGTGCAGGTTACATATGTATACATGTGCCATGTTGGTGTGCTGCACCCATCAACTCGTCAGCACCCATCAATTCATCATTTATATCAGGTATAACTCCCCAATGCAATCCCTCCCCCCTCCCCCCTCCCCATGATAGGCCCCAGTGTGTGATGTTCCCCTTCCCGAGTCCAAGTGAGCTCATTGTTCAGTTCCCACCTATGAGTGAGAACATGCGGTGTTTGGTTTTCTCTTCTTGTGATAATTTGCTAAGAATGATGGTTTCCAGCTGCATCCATGTCTCTACAAAGGACGCAAACTCATCCTTTTTTATGGCTGCATAGTATTCCATGGTGTATATGTGCCACATTTTCTTAATCCAGTCTGTCACTGATGGACATTTGGGTTGATTCCAAGTCTTTGCTATTGTGAATAGTGCCGCAATAAACTTTAAAAAGAAGTGGATTAAGTAATAAATCTCCCTAGACAGAAAAAAAAGCACATGATATTTTGGTATTCTTCAACTTTTATTATTTGATTTTCATGTTCTAGCAAATAACTTTCAACAATTTGTCAACTTATTTGCACAGTCATTTATATTTTATATTATTAATTCCATTATTTATGCATGTGTTGAATAGACTTTGCTTTAATATATAGAGTAGAGGTTGACACACTCGAATTTGTAACAAAGTGAAAAATTACTTTGATGCATATTTCTTTTTTTCTGACAAAATTCTGAAGTGCTTGTCCATCTCTTCTAAAACAACATATAGAAAACATTTGTTTCTCATTATTAAATATATGACTCAGAATACAGCAAAACTAATTGGATGTAAAGCAAACCTTTAAAAGAGAATAGTTTGATGAAAAATAAAAGCATTCTTAGTTATACATAGGATCCCACAGAGCCAAGTTAACTTTTTTTCCAGATTTATATCCCAATTTAAAACTTTAATTCCTACTGCCTAAGCACTGTGGCTGAAAGTATGAGATAATTAATTACTCCCAACATCCAATTTTTATGATCATAGTAGGAGATATTCCTTTGAAAAAATAACTTGAAATGCTTCTGGTAAATGTTATGTTTGTGTCTGGGTGTAGAGTTTCATTTCCAAAACAAGCTCTCACATATCAAAGTTAAGTGTTTTAATTATCTTGCAAGACTGTGTCCTTGGATTCTATGCTGTATGCCAATATACATGTTGAATATACTTAACTTTCATTTAACTCACATAACCATAATGCTTAACTTTAACCAGAGATTCCTCACTAATTCTGATGAATGTTGGTAGAAAATATGCGGAAAATAAAATATAATGTTAGAATACATTTTAATAAAAGAATAAAAGGAAAGAAGCTAGCAGAAGAGTCAGCACCACAGAAAGCAAAGTCACATTCTGGATCCAAGCATCGTTTCCATGAGCAAAGAAGCAGCAAATTCAATTCACGAGACAGGTAGCAGAAGCAAAAGAGTGAAGAGGAAGTAGACTTTTTTTTGTTTTTGTTTTCTCAGGAATACTGTCCTCATGAGAAGAGTGTACTAGTAGTAGAAATAAGCTCTATGAATGAGATCAGAAAGACATAGGTAGACTCCCCTGGACCCTCTGTATAGCATAGGTAGTTATTATATTGCGTGTTCTGGAGGTAAGATTTCTCTAAATTCAAGCCTACAATAGTATCAAGACCTATTATGCAAATATCTATTAGACAATAAGAAAGACTAAGAGGCTTTCAGACTACAAGTGTCAATAGTTAAATGTGAAGCATCAAATAGGCATTTGATATTATGACCAAAAAAATTATGAGAGGTTGATCATAATATAATTTAATATTTTGTTCTTCAGTTTAGTAATTATATAAAGCTACATACTAGTTTTTCAAAATGTAACCAAACCTCTTTAAATATATTTCTATGAAATTTCTTGCTATACTTGGGATACAGTTTACAGTGTAAACTTATTTTGTAGGATTTTTTTAAATCATGAAACAACATAACGATAAATTTAAATAGTTTTGCCAGTTGAATCATGTGTGTGTGATAAAAAGGCATTATAATTTTGATTCTTAAACCAGGTCATGAGAGTACAAGTCATAAATTAATTATTCTTATGTCCATTGTATAATTGTAGAAGAATAACACCCAAACCTTTTTTGTGTGAGGGCATGCCATGAGCATCAAAAAGTGGGAAAAAAAAGTATGAAAATACCTAAGAGTTTTACTCTGGAGAGTCATATAGATTGTGTGTTCTTTAGTTAACATTTTAAAACAAATATCTGAAATCACTTGTTTAACATCTTTCAATAGTATACTATTGCCCTTAAGAGAAATTTGGTAATCTATTAAAGGTCCTTTTCATATGGCCCTGACTTCTCTCTCCAGTCACATGCCCTTACTGGTGTCTATGATCCAAACATGCTAGTCATCTCTCTATTTCGCTATGATGTTTTGCATTCTTTCTTCTCACAGCTTTTACCTCTATTGCTACTTCTTCAAAGAATACTTCTCTAATATTTACTAACTACTGTCTATTATTTTGAATCAGTTTAATAGTTTATTTTCAAGGAGACAAGAGCAAATTTTGCTGCTCTATATTCCCAGAGTATTGTGGTTTTCTCTTTATTAAAAACTCATCGGGCTAAAAATTGTTTGTGATTCCTATTTAGTTACTTGCTAAATTCTAAATTCCATGAGGACTGGAAGTGCAACCCTTTTATTTACCTGTGTATCTCAAACTTTGTATTCTTTCTGTGAGATAGCCATGCACTTATTAAAATGAATGAATTTTTTATGTCCATAGACTGCATTACCAACATCTCTTGCACAATGAAATTTTCCTTAATTTCAAAAAAGCCAAAAATCATTTCTTTCTCATTTATATAGTTTGAAACCCTTTTCTGGCAATAATGTTTCACCTATAAAAAAGACCTATTAAAATTTAATAATAAGGGGAGGGATAAAAGAACTACATAATTTTTGTTGAAAGCACAGTTGTGTCTGATACTTTAATTATGCTATCTAATTTAACCTTTCATAAATGCCCAGAATTCGAGAATATCATCCATGATTTAAATACCAATTGCCAAAATTTACAGCTATCAAATGGAAGACTCAGGTTTGTGCTATGCCACATTTTCTCTTCTTTCCTTTTTGTGATGGTCTTTCAAATTGTGGAGAAAGAAAACATTTCTATTTGTGATTGCTTCTGCTAGTTATTTCTGCAAAACAAAATACTCAAATTCAGTTGCGTGATTCAACAACCATCTTGTCATCCTCACATATTCTGGGGTCGGGGGTTGCAAATGCAAAGAGGGGTGACATTTCTGTGGTCTACAGTATTTGGGGCTTCTGAGAAGTCCTGGATGTATAGGAAAGAATTAAACACTGAACAAGGAAATCTTCCGAAAGCTTCTCCATTTACATATTTGGCTTCTGCATTGGTATGACTTAAAGGCTGAGCTCAAAATAATCTCTTAACCATAGTGTCCGCATATTGCCTCTTCATATAACTTCATTTAACTTGAACTTCCTCACAGCATGGAATCATACAGGTAGCTTGTCTGAGTGTTTCAGTTAATGGGTCAATGTATTGCCTTTAATAATCTTGCCACAGAAGTCACATAGAATTACTTTAATGCTCAGCTGGTTTAAGCAATCACAGCCTGTTTGACTTCAGGGGGAAGAAACATGATGTCTACCCTTTGATGTGAGGATATTCAAAGTATTTTCTAGCTACATTTTTAAAATGCCACAGTTATCTTCTTTTTAAAGAGATGCCATATCCTTATTATCAGCAATAGAATCAGGATTTGAAAATAGTTTTTATGCTACATATGCATATTTATCATCATTCTTGTTATTTTAATATTTTTCAGAAAGGATGAAGGGGTCAGGATTATATTTCTTTCCTTCTCAAATTTTATGCTCTGTAAGTATTTTTATTTTTTGTCCATAATAGATTATGGTACAAAGGTAACTCAAAAGTAGATTGTAGAAACAGAAAATATATAGGTTTTCATATCCAAGCTGTGGATAAGGTATTTAAATATAAAAAGGATTTTTAATTTGTTTTTAAAATAAAGTCTTCTAATTTTGTAAAAAGAACTAAGATAATTGTCCACTAATTACTCATTAAATCTCCTCCTTAGTTCTACTTCCACAAGAGATATTACCATCTATGATTAATTTGGATTTCAGAGGAAGAAAATATAGTTTGAGGAAAATGGATTGTGGAGCAATCTGAATGCTAACTACTTTAAAATAGCTTATTACTTGAAAATGAGGATATTGTATGAATTTTCACTAGTCAGTTGGTAGCAAAAACAAAATTTAAGTTATTGTAAATATGTCATATTTAAAACTATCTTGTAAATATGTTATGTACAGAGATATTATGTGTTACTAGTTTCTGGATTCAGAAAAATATCAAACTGGAACAGGTTTAAGTTGGTTAATTGTAGTATCTCTAATAATTTTAACACAAAGTAAAAACATTTTCTGTTTAAGTTTTAATATTAAGTTAGGTTTTATTTATATTTTGAAAATTTAAGGACTCCTGAATATTCTTAAGTAAATCGTAATTTAATGCAATTGCAGTTATGCTCAGCAGTATAGTTACACTTCATTAAAGCCATTATAAAGGAAATGTAATCCCACACTGATGATCTTCACATTTCTTTGGCTTAAAGATCAGTTTATTTCATTGAGATTACAGTTCAGGAGAAAAGTTATTGACTACATATATCTATAGTATTGTCTAAGCAACAGTTAGGAGTTTAGTTTGCATGTTTATTATTTTTTAGTGTATGTCAATTTAATGAAATTTATTTAAAATTGTACCCATATATAAATATAAATATATATATATATATATATATATATATTAACAACAGTGTTTTTCCTTGGAGCTGACTCAACCAGATTGCAGAATAGACACTTCTAATTAGTTATTGGGAAGTACTAGAAGCTAGGATAGGATTATCGTTTTCCTGAACGTTTGTGACTAGCAATGATCTCTTACAGACGTGGGGGTCTGGACACTTGGACCTTAAATTGGAAATGGTTAAAAACCTGTTATCCAAAGAATGACAATGGTTTGTTTGCCAAGTCTTTTTGTTTTCTTGTGTTTTGTGTTTTGAGACGGAATCTTGCTCTGTCACCCAGACTTGAGTGCAGTGGCGCGATCTCAGCTCACTGTAAGCTGTGCCTCCCGGGTTCAAGCAATTCTCCCGCCTCAGCCTCCAGAGTAGCTGGGATTACAGGAACCCACCATCATGCCCCGCTAATTTTGTATTTTTAGTAGAGATAGTGTTTCACTATGTTGGTCAGGCTAGTCGTGAATTCCTGACCTCAATCAATCCATCTGCCTTAGCCTCTCAAAGTGCTGGGATTACAGGTGTGTGCCACTGTGCCCAGCTGCCAAGTCTTTTTGTGTTAGAATTGCTGTTGAATATATCTGGTGTTTTCATTCAAGAAGATACTTAAATGCCATTTTAGGATAAAAATCTTTCTCAGAACTGTCACTGTACACATCTTCCTGTTTCACTGATCCCTCTTCTCTCCTTTAGGTTTAACCTTTTATGATAGCTCTTTACACATCTTCTCCTTCTGGGGTCATTGAAGATGTGTTCTGTCCTATTGCTGTCTCTTACCACTAAGTACTTCTTATCCCTAAACAGCTGGTTTGATTTTATGACCACCAAGACAACTCTAAGTAAGATGCAAGCATGTGCTACTTTTCCCTACTCTACACCCACAAACTCCAAACGACAGTTTACTCTTCTGTCCACATCTTCCAATAAGGATATAGAATTAGAACTTTTCAAATCATTGGATAACCACTCTTCACTGCAAAAGTGGAATACTATATTGGACCATGATTATGGGATAGATCACCTAAACAGAATGGATAACTCTAATTCTACACTGGGTGTAAGTACTCACTAGGCACTCTCCTAGTAGTTTCTCTGCTTGATAGAGAAAAGTATTAGAAGAAAAACGAACAGCTTCATTCTCATGATTTCTAACATGTCATAAATATGAGGTCCTTCATTTCTGTTAAGTAGAAAACCAATGATGATACTGCTTACAGAAGACCATCTGTCTATGCTCATCTATATCAACAAACTTCTAGGCAATTTGCATTGGCACAAGCTGTTATTTCTGTCTTTGCCAATGTTTAACAATGTCAGGTGATTCTACTTCTTCCCAGGCAGCATATTCTATAAAATTCTCAATGACACGTTTGATACTCTGGAAAGATAATATTTTTATTCTTCACAGGGTAGAACGTACATTACAAATTCTGTAATCAGTAAAATATGTGCAATGAAATGGTTTCAATTTTATATATGAATAACTTTTATAATGGTTATCTAATAATCTAAAATATTTATATTTCAATTAGTGTTTTACTTAATACTTTGTATTCCTTCCTTTTAATCAATCAAAAGGAGGTATTACCTGTCCAAAGGAAGCTTAGCTATGTATTATGCATTGGAGACTACATTAAGGAATTCACTAGGCAATGAGTTCCAGGTATTAAAAGGGACATTAATTTAAAAAAGAATATTAAAAGTGAGAAATTTTTAAATCCTCAGTCTTAGATATTTCAGGATTGGTACTGGTAAACTAAAAGACATGTGAATAAAAGTTTAAATAAGAAAATACTGTGTTGATTGAACAAAATTTATTTTTTCCCAAATGACTAAGCTTTCAAATCAGGGACTAATCATGAAGAACCACATGACTCATTTTTAAATTAAAAACCATATTGAAATACATTTTTCTGGTTGAAGAGAGTTTTATTCTAAAAAGAAAAAAATGTCTATGAAGCAAAAAACAAAAAAACAAAAAAAAAAACCAAAACCATATGCTCTCTTATGTTTTCTCAAGCAGAATTTACGTTGGTGACTCATATAATTGGTGCTATAATTAAGTACAGATATATTTTGATACTTCAAATAATCTATAACATTCCCTGAATGAAAATTATTTTAGATTAAACATGATTTTAATGATCAAGACAGCCTTTTTTTTATAAGCTAGTTAGATTATATTGCTTGTGAAAGTTAGTTTTTTATATTTTTATTCCTTGGATTATGCAAAAAATCATGCTAGACAATGAAAGGATATCTTGTTTTCTCCTTCTTTTTGCCTTATTACCATTTTTTTTTCTGTGCTTAATTCTGCCTTTGCTATATAGTTTGAAAACATAAAGAATTACAAGAATTGCTCAGATGTCTTTTTCAAACCACCAGGTTGCCAATATATTCACCTCGTTTCTCTTTTCTGATTCCCACACATTCCTTTATGATCCCACTGAGCTGTATGTTTATTGTAAAATCTAACAGAGCACCCAACTATGGTTTCCAACATCATACCATCATGCTTCTTGTATACAATATATTAGACAATTGGGTTTTTATATATCAGAGTAGAGATATATTTCATACATATTTGAGGCATACTGTTATATTTTTAAATGAATAATATTTTATTTAATTGAACCCACATGATTTTTACTATGATGTAATTACTCATTGACCACCAAGTCTGCAGACAGCCTCTACCAGAATCAAGACACACATAGGTAAATGATTTTGAATATCTTTTGAAATCTAGGGTGCTCAATTTGATCTACGCAGATTACCTTAATTAGTATACATCTATTGGTTATTGGCATACTTTTTTAAATGTGACATAAAATTATACAAATATCTATAAGTTCTCTAAACATCTTTTCCTTGCTAGAAACTTATAGATATTTGTATAATTTTACAGTAGGCAGAGGAGCTTGCCAGTAGGTAGACCAAACAAAAAATAGAAACACTTCTTCTTAAGCATACATTTTTTTACATGTCATAACATGAATCTACTATCATTTTTTAAAAATTTTTCCTTTTGTATTCTGAAAAATGTTAAAATTTATTATTACCACTGTCTCTCTGTTCTCTCCTAACAATGTATTTTTGCTTTATGGTCAGCATTCTAAAAAACATTCTTGATCTCTAACATCTTTCCAGAAAATTCTGCTGACAAATTAAGTGGCAGCTAGAACAAGAGGACATTTAAAGAATTATTGTTGATAATGAAACGATGAAGTACATATTTGGCATAGGCATGTTGCATGTTGACAATATATCATTGCATAAATATTTGAAATATTTTTCCTTTATGAAGTAATTGTCATCAAGATTGAAGCTATTGAATATATTTGCTGTTATAACATTTTGTATAAAATATATTTATATTGCTCTGAGAAGAGCAGATATTTGCAATGAAACTGTCCTTGGCTAGGGATTATGTTCATATTATTCTAATTTTGTCTAATAACTGTCATTGGCAAAAATGTATCTAATACCTTATCTCTTTCCTCATCTCTTTCCCCAAATCACACAAAACTGAAAGATGCTAGATGTTAATAGTTCTGGTAAAGTAGTCTTCTAAAATTCTTTTTCATTTATGTCTAGAGAAAAAAAATGTACAAAATTTCAGGACAGATTTTTCTTCAAGGTATCAAGAGTAGACTATATATTTTTTCCAATAAATTTCTAAAGCCATATTTTAGAAATCTAAAAAGAAGTATTTGCATTAAAACCATTATTCTCTTAAATGTTTACAGGATTCCGTTTGACTTTGGTATGAATAAAGTTCATTCTCTTATTTGCAGTGTTATTAGATAAGAGGAATTTTATCAGGGATCCTGGAACAACTGCTGCCTATCACGGTGTGAAATCAATGACATGGAGTCCTGTAGAAACTAACTATTTACCTTGCCATATCTCCTCAATATATGCCTCAATATATGTATATACAAACAAGATCTTTGGCACTGGCTTGAAATCCTCAGCAAGAGGTACACCAGGAAGCATCAAAGACTATTAAGTATATATAAAAATAGTTGAGTGCATGCCTCAGTTAGCAATGTTAACAGAGTTAGTATCCCTCAACCATTAGGTTTTGCTACCCACAATTATCAGACCAAATTAAAGTAATACGAACACAAAATCTCCACCCAAGGTCAGTATCATTGCAAATATCTGCTCATTTCAAAGCAATATAAATATGTTTCATACAAAATGGCACATAGTAAATGTATTTGACAGCTTAAATCTTGATGCCAATTACTTCATAAAGGAGCAAATATTGTCAGATATTTATGTAATGGTGTATCACCAACATGCAGCTTGTGTTCCTTTAATATAGTAAATGATTTCTTCTGAGAGAAAAGGGGCCTTCATTCTATTTATTCTTTCTTGCTGGAAAATTTTGCTAATATAGGAAGAAGAATAAATCTAATGATTTTCTTTCTCTCTCTCTCTTTTTTTTTTTTTTTGACCGGGGTTTGCTCTCTTTGCCCAGCCTGGAGCGTAGTGGCACAATCTCGGCTCACTAGCCTCCACTTTCTGGGTTCAAGCAATTCTCCTGCCTCAGCCTCCCGAGTAGCTGGGATTATAGGTATGCGCCACCACTCCCAGCTAATTATGTATTTTTAGTAGAGACAGTGTTTCTCCATGTTGGTCAGGCTGGTCTCAAGCTTCCGAACTCAGGTGATCCGTCCGCTTTGGCCTCCCAAAAGTGCTAGGATTACAGGCGTGAGGCACCGCGCCCGGCCGAACCTAATAATTTTTTAGAACCTCTTTCGCGCAAGCCAGACATTGTCTTAGCATTTTAGAGACACCATATCATGTATATGTTTGGAAAAGTTATCCCTGTGAAAGCTAATGTTTCTAAACTGTGAAAGATACCTTATTTGCTCCTTTAAATTCATGTGCCACTTTTTTTTCCATTGCCTTTTTTAATGTATATTATGTCTTCTGGGTCCTCTGAGTTCTAAATAGCCTCAGCTAACGGTGAGCCCTTAGCAGGAGCTGCGAAGGATGAAGAGTTACACCAATATACTAATTCATCTTGCTTCTTCCCTGTTAGCTACATCTCTAACCACTGATTCAAACAAAGCACTGACTGTACAGGATGTTTTACTTCTGATTTACCTTCTCCTTCAGATGTGCTTGTGGTAAGGAAATGGCAGCTAGGAAGGGACAGGTTACTCGACTATTCTTTGTGGTATCTCTACCCCAACCCTAATCCATCCATTTGTAAAGTAACCCTTCAAGAATTATACTAGTCTCAGTGTTCTAAGTGTACTGCTTTGTGTAAACTATTGAGAATCCTAGAAGCTTAACTCAAACATTGTTTGGACATCTTATGGAAATAGAGGATGTGTCTCCACATTTCTATGAATATTAATAGTGTTGACTTTTACTCTCTGTTAATTTTTAGCTTCTGTAAAGGTAATTTTTATTTTTTATACTTATTTTTATTTATCATATGACTATGAATTGCTGCCAGGTAATATGGACTAATAGGGCTTTCTTAGTTTACACACACTCATGCACACACATACATAGACAGATATGTATGCACACACAGGAGACATTTGCAATTGTAGAACCTACTGCGGAGTAAAAAGGAAAGGGCATAGGCAAAATGCCATGGCTTGCCTATGCCTTCTCCTACAGCTACAATTTGGATATTAGATATTTATATTTTGTTCTTTCTTCATAGAATTGCTTTGACTGCTCAGGCTTTTAGGGGCTCCAAATGAATTTTAGAATTTTTTTTCTAATTCTGTGAAAAATGGCATTCATAGTTTTGTAGGATAGCATTGAAGCTGTAGATTGCTTTGGACAGTATGGCCATTTTAATGATATCAATTCTTCCAATTCTTGAGCATGGAATAATTTTGCATTTGTGTCATCTATGAGTTCTTTCACTGGCGTTTTGTAGTTTTCTTCTTAGAGATCTTTTGTCTCCTTGGCTAGATGTATTTCTAGGTATTTTAATTTTCTGATCTATTTTAAATGAAATTGTGTTGTTGTTTTGACTCTTAGCTTGAATGTTATTGGGGTACACAATTGTGACTGATTTTTGTACACTGGTTTTGTATCCTGAAGCTTTCCTGAAATAATTTATCAGTTCCAGGAGACTTTTGCAGGAGTCTTCAGGTGTAGAATAATATTTTGTAGGAGTCTTCAGGTGTAGAATAGTATCATGTGAAGACAGAGAGTTTGACTTCTTTTTCTATCTGGATGCCTTTTTTTTTTTTTTTTTTTTTTTCTGTCTTGCTGATTGCTTTGGCTAGCACTTTCAGAACTATGTTGAATAGGAGTGGTGAGAGTGGCCATCCAAATTTTGTTCCACCTCTCAAGGGGAATGCTTCCATTTTTTGCCTATTCAGTATAATGTCAGCCATGGGTTTGCCAAAGATGGCTGTTATTATTAGGGAGAATGTTCCTTTAATATCTAGTGTCTTGATAAATTTTAATCATGAATAAATGTTGGATTTTATTGAAATATTTTTCTGCATCTCTTGAGATGGTCATATGTTTGTTTGTTTGTTTGTTTTGAATTATGTTTATGTGATAAATCACACATATTAAATCCCACATATTGAACCAACCTTGCATCCCAGGAATGAAACCTACTTGATCATGGTGAATTAACTGATGTGCTATTGAATTTGGTTTCCTAGTAATTTGTTGAAGATTTTTGCATCTCTATTAATTAGAGATATTGGTCTGTAGTTTTATTTGTTATTGTTGTGTCTCTGCCAGGCATTGATATTAGGGGGATGCTAGCTTAGGTTAAATGACTTATGGGAGAGTCCCTTCTTCTTAATTTTTTGAAATAGTTTCAGTAGAATTTGTAACAACTCTTCTACGTACATCTGGTAGAATTTGGCTGTGAATCCACCTGGTCCAGAGTTTTTGTGGTTAGTAGGTTGTTGTTTTTCTTCTTCTTCTTTTTTTTTTTTTTTCTTTTTTTTATCACTGATTGAATTTCAGAACTCAATATTGGTCTGTTCAGTGTTTCAATATCTGTCCAATTCAATCTTGTAAGATTACATGTTCTCACGAATTTATTTCTTCTAGATTTTCTGGTTTGTGTGCATAGAAGTGCTTATAATAGTTTCTGAGGATCTTTTGTATTTCTCTGTGATTGGTTGTAATGTCACCTCTGTCATTTCCATTTGTGCATAATTAGACCTTCCCTCTGTTCTGTTAATCTAGCTAGTGGTCTAATGATCCTGTTTATATTTTCAAAAATAAACTTTTGGTTGTGTTGATTCTTTTTATGGGTTTTGGGGTCTCAATTTCATTCAGCTCCACAATGATTTTAGTTACTACTTCTCTTCTGCCAACTTTGGAGTTAGCTTGCTATTATTTTTCTAGTTCCTTTAGATGTGATGTTAGATCATTAGTTTGAGATCTTCTTAATTTTTTGAGGTAGGTGTTTAGCTATAAACTTTACTCTTAACACTGCTTTCACCATATCCCAGAAATTTTAGTATGTTGTTTCTCTCTTCACTTATTTCAAATAATATTTTTCATTTCTGTCTGTATTTTGTTGTTTGCCTGAAAGTTAATCAGGAGCAAGTTGTTTAATATCCTTGCAATTCTGTGATTTTAAGATATCTTCTTGGCATTGATTTATATTTTTTCCTCTGTGTTCTGAGAATGTGGTTGATAAGACTTCTATTTTTTTAAATTTATTGAGACTTGCTTTATGGCTGAACATGTGGTCCATCTTTAAATATCTTCTATATGCAGATGAGAAAAATGTGTATTTTGTCATCGATGAATGGAAAATTCTGTAGATGTCTATTAAGTCCAGCTGACCAAATGTCAAGTTTAAGTCCAGAATGTCTTTGTTAGTTTTCCGCCTTGATGATTTGTCTAATACTGTTGGTGAGTTGTTGCAGTTTCCCACAATTATTGCGTGGGCTGCCTAGGGCCCACACAATAATTTTTATGGATCTAGAAGTACATGTTTCATGAATCTGGGTGCTCTAATATTGAGTGCGTATATAGTTAAGATAGCTTACTTTTCTTCTTGAATTGAATCCTTCATCATTACATAATGTCTTTGTTTGTTCTTTTTTACTGTTATTTATTTGAATTCTGTTTTCTCTGATGTAACAATAGTGACTCCTGCACTTTTGTGTTTTCCATTTGTGTGGTAGATCTTTCTCCAACCGTTTACTTAGAGCTTATGGATGCCATTACATGTGAGATGGGTCTCTTGAAGACATCAGATAGATGGGCCTTGGGGTATTTTTTAATGTTGATCATATTTTAGAAAGGTATTGAGAAAACTTTTCTTCCTGATAAATATCATGCTTTAGTAACTAGCAACTTCAGATTCACATCACAGAATTTGCCTTAGAGGCTGAGAAATAATAGCCTTTTTTTGGACTAGGCTTGTAGCTTCTCTTAAAATTTAACACCTGGCCTGGTACAATGGCTCACTCCTGTCATCCCAGCACTTTGGGAGGCCGAGGAGGGCAGATCATGAGGTCAGGAGATCAAGACCATCCTGGCTAATATGGTGAAACCTCGTCTTTACTGAAAAATACGAAAAAGTAGCTGGCACCTGTAGTCCCAGCTACTCAGGAGGCTGAGGCAGGAGAATGGCGTGAACCTGGGAGGTGGAGATTGCAGTGAGCCGAGATTGTGCCACTGCACTCCAGCCTGGGCGACAGAGTTTGTGCCACTGCACTCCAGCCTGGGCGACAGAGTGAGACTCCCGTCCAAAAAAAAAAAAACACCTAAAAATTTATACTTTCTACTAGTCATTTTATTTCTATTTGTGTCATAAATTAATAACAAAAGGAGTAGATATTTTATTGAGCCATGGTTCTTGACTCAAAACCACAATCTGGAGGTTTCTGTCTCTTAATAAAAGAAGTTAGAACTCAGTGCATGTTGCCAGATGTCATTTAAATGATCTTCATTTTTCTCTGTCCAAGAGCAATGTGAAGTATTAGGCCAGAATGAGAAATACAAATAATCTTTTCCCATGCACCCCATGCTAGTCACAGAAACTGGCTCTTTAAAGTTTGAGTAACTGTCACTTTGTCAGGCATGGTTATAAAGTTGCCAGAAATAACTAGTAAGGAACATTAATATAAGATTTCCTCAGATATCAATTTTGTTTTCTGCTATATCTCCCTCCTCTTTGAATTTCCTTGTACAATATTTCATTTAAAATGGAGAATTCAGCTTTCCTAATCCTAAAAAATACACTTTTATCTGTCTTGGTTTGATATAATTTCTCTTGGCAAGAATATTCATTTTTTTTCTTTTCTTTTACAAATAATCTGGCATTTTATAACAAGACACATACAAATATCTTTATAGATAGATGCATGATCTGATATCTAAGCTTTATCAGGTGACTCATTAATATTTAATGTATATCATTCAATAGATATTATCCACTTCCTATTTGGAAACTAAACACTTTCCTGCTACACATCTCATCTCAATTAATACATCTAATTGTACATGCTAAAGTTTATTACTTGCAACACTGCTTTAACAAGTACAACTGACTCAGGAACATATGGTAAAAATACTACTTAACTCTCTTAATAACTAGCTTATAGACCAGGCGCGGTGGCTCAGGCCTGTCATCCCAGCACTTTGGGAGGCCGAGGCGGGTGGATCGCAAGGTCAGGAGATCAAGACCATCCTCGCTAACAGGGTGAAACTCTGTCTCTACTAAAAATACAAAAACTTAGCTGGGCATGGTGGCGGGCACCTGTAGTCCCAGTTACTTGGGAGGCTGAGTCAGGAGAATGGCGTGAACCAGGGAGGAGGGGCTTGCAGTGAGCCGAGATCTTGAGCTGAGATCTCACCACTGCACTCCAGCCTGGGCCATAGAGCGAGATTCTGTCTCAAAAAAAAAAAAAAAAAAAAAAACTGGCTTATAACCACTGTGAGCTAGTAAATATTTAAGAATCATCTCTCAAAAAAGTTTTATATGCAACTTTTTTATGTTTTACTAATATAAAAATGCATAGCATATAACACACAAGTAATAAAATATTAGTTCCCTTTTCAGGGGGAGTTTTTGTTAATTTTCACCAAACTCTTAAAACCATAGATAACTGACTGCAATTAGCAAATGAATGGAGTTTCAATATGAATATTGGTTACTATTTTTATTTACATTAGTGGTAAGATGAAAGTAAAATTAATTAAAACCTTTACTTGTTCACCAGTAATACAAACAATCACTTTTCTAAGAATCATAATTTTTGAATACAAGGATAATATGTCCTTGTATGTTGGGGCAGTTCACAATGTAATGGTTACAGATACAATGTAAAACATAATTTGCATTATTAACATACTTTTATTCATTCTTTATTTTTGTTTTTATTAAATACTTTATTCTACACAATCAACAAAATATTAAATCAAGCCCTGATATGCGATGTTAATTTTCATGCTGTAAATATTCTCTTCATGACTGAATTACAAGCTACACCCTGAGGCCACTAATAGGAAGTTGGCGAGATGCACATTAACTTGCCATTATGTAGTGTTGCCATGACCCAAACGTCATGTAGGTAAATATTTTAGGTAGCATAAATCACAGCAAAATATAGTGAAATACTTAGGAAGTGATGAATTTAAATAATCCATTTTCCTTATTTTTAATGTAATTTAATTATAAATCAACATGTTTAATTTTAATCATTTTTGCATCAAAAAATTTCTAAAAATTTAATAGTTGGATCTCAGAAATTGATATGAGATGGCTCTCAAATACAATTGTGTATAACTGAAAAGTCTAGAATTGTAGCTAGTTTTAGAGTCAGGAAATAAAATGATATAGTCAGAATTTTATTTCTCTCATCTAGGGAATAGCTAAGATTTAATTTTATGTCTAGATTGGGTCACATGCTCATATCTGTACAAATTAATTACAACCATCCAGTTGGAATACACTAGTCAGAACTGGACATAAGTACAATAGAGTACTTACTTATTTTATTTTATTTTATTTATTTATTTTTTTTTTGAGACGGAGTCTCGCTCTGTTGCCCGGGCTGGAGTGCTGTGGCCGAATCTCAGCTCACTGCAAGCTCTGCCTCCTGGGTTTATGCCATTCTCCTGCCTCAGCCTCTCAAGTAGCTGGGACTACAGGCGCCCGCCACCTCGCCCGGCTAGTTTTTTGTATTTTTAGTACAGACGGGGTTTCACCATGTTAGCCAGGATGGTCTCGATCTCCTGACCTCGTGATCCGCCCGTCTCGGCCTCCGAAAGTGCTGGGATTACAGGCTTGAGCCACGGCGCCCGGCCGGTTAAATTTATTTTTTAATCTGCCCTCCAGAGAAAAGGGTTGTAGCATTTTATTTTTCAACATATAAAATCAATCTAGATATTGTCATAACCTTGTCACTGGCAGATATTCTAACAGATGATCTAACCACTAATTTTTGCCTATGATTTATAGCAACTTTTTATTTGAATCTGTAGGATGTAAGACACCATTTACACTGAACACGTCACCAAACAGTACAAAACTTTAAGCTAAAAGTAGCTAGGAAATGCATAGGGACTCTTAATGTGTTTGAAACAAAGATTTTACAAAGCTTATTCTCTGATGAAAGAAAAAAAAAACAACATTTCTTCATTTCCCATAATGTCAGAATAGATAGGCCATTGTTGCACATATAACTGAGTCTGACTGTAAGAATGAATTATCCCAAGTGAAATCCTCTAAATGCTTGCTTAAATCTATAGGATGAAAATTTGCAAGCAAGAAAAGTCGCAAAACAAGCCTTGAGGGAAGGAATAGAGTATCGACATCACAATGAAACCAGCATTTGCCATTTTAAGTCGGATTCTGTAACAGGACTTAGAAAAGCCTGCTGTGTTTAAAAATGATCTTTGCCCTTGTATGTATATTTTTCAGCATTGAAATAATCAATCCTCTTTCAAATATAATTTGATAGCATAATTAAAGTACCCCACTAGCACAACTTTTGGAACTAAGCTTTTCCTTCTTCCAGTGCACTTAGAAATTTTTTCACTTGTATTTGATAGCCCAGACCAATTGACTTAGCATTCCCTGCCTGATATTGTAAAGAATTGACTTCTCTTTGTGTCTTTTAAAACATAAAATATTCTAAACTGTCACTTCTAATTATGGTAGCATGTAGGCAATGAAGCCTAACAGGACATCTGACTAAACTAGATGTGACATGTGGGTATCATAATACATCAAATTTGATATAATGTCCTTTTTTAACTTTATATTATGAAATATTTAATTTTGCTTTTTCATATTTTTTTTGCTTTTCTTTTTAGATTCAGTAACATATAAAAATATCATGTTTTGAAATTTAGTGAACCCAAGACCTAATGCCTTGAAGTAATTAACAAATAAAACAACATGTCTTTGCCTGTGCATATGCATTTAAACATATTTATTAAAACAATCACTTTGGAGGGCTTGATTTAACACAGCGTCTTTTAGATATTCAGAGGTTACTTTGGAGCAGCCTTAGCTTTTGACCTTTAACAATGCTCTTGGAAGCCAGTCATTCAATTCTACTGGAATGAGATTAAAACAATCCAAGTGTGGCTGTGTATTCATATGCTTCTCCTTGTGTCCCTCTCCCCTCCCACCACCTCAAGGCTCTGGTAAGGAAATTTTTGTTTTTGTTCTCCAGACTCCTTATATAGGTCTAATTTATTACTCTTTATTCACCAATGTCTGTATATTGTAGTGACTAATTTCTTATTATTCCTCTACTGAGACTCTAATGCAAAATTCTTGAGAAAATGAATTCATTAAGTCTTCTTACATACTGGTTGCAGTTTATGGTTGACCCTCAGATTTTGGGATTCAGGTCTACCATTCACAGCCTAGAGAGAAAAACATGAGAGCAGTTGTTTTCTTTTGGATAAAGGAGTTAAGATTTCTTCCACATAAACAGTTGGGGAAAAAGCAGACATATTTATTAGGCACTATTTAAGAGTTTATTGACTCTGTTTAAAAAAATCATTAAAAACTTCAAAAAAAGAAAGCAAAGACAGTGTGGAAGGAACTTTCAATGTTGAACATTGAACATTGAAACTTGAACATTAAAGCTTGAACCTTGGCTTACAAAAACACCAACAAAACAATTGGTATATGTATGTAACTTTGTATGAATTTACATGACAACTTGTAGGTTTCTCTTTGTAGAAAAGAAAACATGAAAGATTAATATATTGTTTTATAGGCCATTAACCAGTGCTGTATTTTATCTAGTAGTCTTATTTTAACATTTCTCCCCAAATTATCTTTATATGCCAGTTCCACAAAATGTCTTTTAAACCAGTTTTACCTTCTTTTTGGTTCCCTCATTAATGAGTTGAATATAGTCTTAAAATATATTTATCTTACATTTGTGTGAGAATCATCTTTTCAATATTAAACTTCTAACTTTTGGTTATGTCTCAGATAACAGATAAAAAGAAGTGATACTTGAAGCATTGTTTTATTCCAATTAATCTCCGTAATAAATTTATTAAATTTAGCTCAAGAAATATTTGTGGAATGACTACTTATACAGGTAAAGTGATAGCACCTGAAATGGGAAAGGTTTCCTTGTGCCCCTTGCGGGGCATGTGATTGTTTCTTCAGTACTCCGCTGCTCAGACCTCTCTAGGATTCAGATGGGCAGGATGTGGGGCTCCTAATCCACAGAAGTGTCTATTGGTGAATGTTTACAGCTCCTGAAGCCACAGTGGGCGAGTGTTACAGGGTGCTCTTTTAGGTTTGCAGTCTATAGGCTTGTGTTAACCACTTCAGTTACACCCTCTACCTTGTTGCAAGGACAGAGGGCTTTCTGTACCCCAGGTTCTTGCCTTGATGTACTGGAAGAATTGGCTCACACCTGGGCTTGGAGAATAGGTGCAAGGTTTTATTTAGTGGCAGTGGCTCTCAGCAGATGTGGAAGTCAGAAAGGAGATGGTTTTTCTCTGGTGTGGGGCCATGGAGCTTCTGCAACTGCTTTGGCCAAATTCTGCATCATTCTGCTGGTCAATGACCTGCTGGCCTTCCGGTGTCTTACACCTGCGTGCTTCTCTTGACATCCTCTCAATGTGTAGCCACTTGTGTGTCTCCCTGCTAGGGTCCTGGGGGTTTTTATAGGCACAGGATGGGGGCATAGCGGCCCAGGGTGATCTTAGGTAATGCAACATTTGGGCAGAAGACAGGTGAAGCCCTAGCCAGGGACCATACCATGCCCTCCTTTACCCAGCACTTCCCCTTCCCCACTTCTGTGTCATTTAAAGGGACCATGCCCTTCCCTTTCCAGCACTCCCATATCACAGCTACTCATAAAAAGTGTCACTTCACTCCAAGAAATCCATATAAGAAAATTTAAAAGAAGATATAAAAGATAATAAATGATAAACATTTATAGATACTTATAATAAAGTGGATCATAAGAAAGGTGAAAGCCTGTAGAAACTGATTAAATAAAGATAGCTTTATCTACAGATTCAGAGAACGTACCATTCCTGCTAAAAATTAAGTACATATTCAACTTATGTTAAAAATGACATTGTAACTAAACTTCTACTCTTGATGAAATCAACTTTTCTGTCAAATTTAAAGAATGATACTGTATAAAACATTTCTCATTAACCATATTTTTTCAACTTTCTTCTTTCTGTTCTAGCAACCCTTTAATTTTCTCAACATGCTTGGCTGATGCCTCTTACTTAATGCACCAAGCATTCAACAGCGAGCTGCTGGGAATGTGACTGATATGGTGGATATGGACATTTCTGCTGCAGTGAAGGACATCAATTGTAACTGAACAGTAACCACAGACAAAAAGTCTTATGAGAAAATAACTAGTTCTCCACAATTTAACACTCTCAGTAAAAACCAGCCATGATTACATAATGTAGCATTTTTTATTTTGGTATAAATATGAAAAAAATCAGATTCATAATACATTTGTCTTGAATTTTTTTTTACTCATAAAGAAGAATTTTATCAGGAACACTCACCACTTTCACTGCATCAGCTTTCTATTAGGCATGATTGTAGATGCAAAAATGTTTCTTAAGCAAGATTTTATATTGATCTCCCATTGTACTCAAGCACTCCCTAACATAAAAACCTCACAAGTACATAGCAAGTTTGAAGATAACAGATTTATAATTTTGATTTTCAACAGAAAGTACTTGATCCTAATTTACTTAGAAGAGAACAGCATATTTAGAAATGAAAAATAGTTGTCACTTTTTAATGCAACTAGTTAAAAATAGTTAACTGACTCTCATAAGGGAAAGGTATTTTGTAATACTTAAGACAAAAATGATATACTTGTAAATATTACAGATACATTTTAAAGTTGACAAAGTATTCTCAGCCATTTTAAGTTATAATCTGTCAAAGCCAAAATTATTCCACTACAGAGGATCCAAGATGATAGGTCTGATCTGTCAGTCATCAAGGTTTGTAACAAATAGTACAGATTGAAGCAGATCAAGCTCGAAGTCCAAGAAAATTGTCTAATGCTCTGTTGTGTTGGCAAATTCCAAAGGTGTGGAGATTATAAAATTATAAAGTGGTTAGTGAATAACTTGAGAGGCAGTGGGTTCATCAACGGAGACATGACATAAGTAACAGAATTGCTTTACAAAAGGAAAATGGACATTTTTCAGAGACTATCATACCACTTGTAATTGCTTTAACCAGTGCACAAATGACTTCCTAAGAGAACAGGTATCAGTCTTTCTCTGCAGTGATGCATTGAACAGATGATGTTAAGGTATCCAATGGAAGTGGCAGGGTAAATAACATAGGACATAATAATATGAAATCACTGCAATACTTATTCTACTGTTAGAAAAAATATAATAAAAAATAACATACCAGATTACTGGCGTTGAGGTTGAGCATGACTTTGCAGGAATGACCAAGGCCTAACATATGCCTCTCACTTATTTCAGTGGGTATTTATGAAGCCACAACTCTATTCATATATTAGACAAGGTGTTGGAGAAAAAAGAATGAGAAAAAGAGAGGTGTGGTCCTTCCCTACTGTCACAAAGTTTACTCAAGTAACATGTACTCAAGCAAGCAAGCAACATAGTATATTGCCATAGTGTTTCAATGGGAAAATACAAATTAACTGCAGCAGCACGTTTAGGAGAAAACAATTTTCCAGGAAGGATTTTCAGAGACATAGTTATTACAGCAGTAATTACTAATCATACTTAATACATGTAAACATTTACAGTAGGTTGTACTTTTGTATACTACAATTCAAATATGCCAACTTATTTTCTGCAGTCGATACAAGTTTATCTCACCCCATTACTCCTATTATTTAAAAAAAAAATAGGAGAAAAATACATACATATGCATATACTCACCTATATATATATGATAACTAAGTCTCTACTGATTTAAAAATAGTTAATGCTAATCAATTCAAATTGTCTCTCAAAGCCAACCAAAATTAATAACCCTGCTCAGAAATCATATATAAATCTAAAGTCTTCACATTTATGCTGTACCTTCATGAATTTTTGTTTAAGGAAATCGATATTTTATGCCAAAAATAGAATGCTCCTTAGAAAATTATTGAAAGAAGGAAATTCATCGTATAACAGAAGAGCAGCAGTTGATTGAGACAAAGAGATTGTTATATGCATGAGTTAAAATGCTTAATTGTGTTTGGATCCTATATCAGAACTAATTTCCTGTCTTTTTAGGTTAGCGTTGAGGTGAGTCCCTTGATGATAAAACCATATCATCACCTATTTTACTCTAAACAAAGACATTTATGAAAATGGTAAACCTGATTATATGTTATAGTATTAAGAAAGATCTTGTGTAAGATTGTTACTAATTTTTACAATGCTTCTAATGTCAGCTTAGGTAAAATTAATTAGAACAACCATATCTCAGGAAAATAGAGTCAATGAACAAAGATTATCACATATTTAAAGGAAATAAGAGCAGATGAAAGCTGTTCCTGAGGAATGAAGTAAAGAGAGTTTGAGACAGTGGCAGATGGAACAGGAAGAAAAAAAAATAAGATAAAATTGTGACATCTGTTAAAATCGTTTTGGAAGAGTCATTTACACACTATGGATGAATAGCAATTTATTCCTGGAAAATGCTTGTTGCCCAGGTTGTGAAAATTCTCAGTTATGGATAGATTTAGTTATTGATCAATCATACTGCTTTTGGAATTTTAATCTGTTTTGATTTCTTAAAAAAATCCCCATGTATATAAACAAAGTCTATTTACTTGATGGCATTATATTAGCCTTAGGATATTTGGAGGACTTGCATCCTTGGAGACAAGGGCATACCAGAAGTCAGATGTTTTCATGACAACATTTTCACCCAGTGAGACAGATTGTATGATTTTCCACTGTGGCTTGCTCCTACTATTTATTTCTATTTCCTTCAGCCCAGAAAGGATTATTGTAATATATCAAGTTCATCAGCATTTTTTAAATTGTTACATTAATCTATTTAAATTGAGGTTCTATTTTACCTCAAAGATATCTATTACCTGTATTTATCCAATCAAGAGTTATTGCCACATAGTGCTTTTTTTAAAACAATTTTGAAACAATTCTGCAATTTTCCTGATGTTTTTAAGAGATCTTTGCCTGTTGGTTAGAATAATACTCAAGTTTTTCTAATCATAGCATTTTTATTTTCTCATTCCTCCTATTAAAATTCTATCCTCTTCATTTACAAAGGTGAATATATTTGGAAGTTTCATCTCCAATGAATGAAAAGTAATTAGAAACCCTAGAATGATATTTGAAATAATTATTACAAAGCATTTTATAATTTGTTAATTTTTCCAGATTTGTATAAAAAGAAAATGCAAATAGGAAAGAAACAAGAACTGGGCTTTCATATATTTTCCAATCTGAGCTGATTTCAAGAGTTGAAGATTAGGTAGTGGTAAACAAGGGAAAATAAATTTAAAATAAGGAGGATGATAAATTTAGAAGCTAGCAAAGATTACAATTTTTTAAAATCTCAAAGCTTTTGTTTAAAGAGATTCCCATCAAAGGCATTTGTGTCAAAAAGAAAATGAATAAAGTTGAAATGAAATTAGAAGCAATAAGAAAATATTAGAGCTGGAAGGACATTAATAAATCCTTAGTAAAAATAGCATTATACAGATGAAAAAAAAAAAAAGTCAGGGGTCAAGAAACTTAATTGATTTGTCTAAGGTCACTTTACTATGTCAATTCATTTTCAAGACCAGTGTTTCTCCAAATAGAGATTAATGAAAAGAAGAAAGAAAAGGCAGAAAGAAGAAAAAGCAGATATCCACTTTTTTTTTTTTTTTCACCTGGAGGTCCTGATTCATTTGGTGTGGAATGGAGCATCCTAATTTCCTGTTATCTTGGCTAACAGCAGAAAACTATTAAATGGAAGAAAATAAGACGTGAACTGAAGTGGTAGAAGAAAATAAAGGAAGAAAAAAAAAAAGACAGGAGACTTTGTTTTTGGCAGTGTTTTATTATACATACATCTCCCTCAGCAGCCACATGAGGAGGGATGGCTGAGTCTCCATTCTTTGGGCAAGTATATTTCAAAATATGTTTAAGAGACTATCACATCCAAATCACCAGACAGGAGATCATAGCTATTCCCAGGCTTTTTTCAATGTAACTTAACAAAAATCTCTATGAATCGTTCCCCAAATTCTGCATTTTTAACAAGCTTCCCACTTATGGAGCTGTCTCCTTGAGTGAAGGACGGACAGGCTGTTTTACTTTATAACTGGAACACCGAGTACAGATCCTGGCTCATAGGAGGTGCCTAGAAAATACGTGATTGATAAATAGTTAAATTGAATTAATAACTATAATAAGTAGTAAAACTTAATAAATGCTATTTTAAAAAAATCGTACATATCTACTACTAGATATAAATTTTGATTGGTGGTGTTCTTCATTTACCAAAGTGTTGGTTTTTATACTTTTCCAAAAAATGTCAATTACTATTCTGTACTCTATACAATCAGAAGGGAGTCAGTTTGAGCACATAAAAATGACATAATATTCTGCAGTATCAAGAATACATAGCTTGATACTTCAGATTTATTTTTATCTTTGAAAGATATTAATCAAATAAGTAATTTTTAAAAATCTGAGAGATTTTAATAATTGAAACAAAAATACGAATTATGACAAGAGTAAACATGTAAGTGATTTGTTTTTCTAAGACCACCAGAGTGGGCACAAAAGAACCAGCG
>NC_045436.1:152123196-152247466 GCF_002776525.5 Piliocolobus tephrosceles
TGCATGCCTGATTAATCTTCACCTTCCCGGGCGTCAGCTGCATTCTCACACACACGGGAAGAGCCGGTGGTGAAGAAGAACCCGGAAGTGAACCATCCCGCCTCCGCTCGTCCAAACAGTAAGGTAGCCGTAGGTTGAAATAAACTTGAAACAGTCTAGTTTCTGTATACCATTTGCTTTCCCCAAGAACTATTTCTGCAAAATATTCACTAGACTGCAGAGATAACCTACATAGACTATGTTATTAATATGCAATCTTCCTTCCCGAAACAGTTTACATATGCAGTATACAGCATCTGGACCTTGTAATTGAATTTTCAAAGTTTTTTGTGGTTTGGGAGCTGCATACGGGTCAGTAATCATTATCCAGACACCGTCATTTATAGTACACATACAATTAATCAACTCATTAATTATGGAAAAAGAGTCTCAGGCAAGGCTAGTACACCTATTTCTTAAACAAATATGTTAACCTTGAGCTGTAAAAGTAGCATTTCCATTAGCCATTGCCTTAGATTATTGTTAGATATTTGTTCTGGGATCTTTTAAAACAAGGCCTATAAGAAGAGTCAATATAAAAGTCTTTCAGACATAAGGCTCATCATATATATTCACAGAATTTAATCACTTTCTGGTTAACTCAGAAAGTGCTCAAGTCAGCTTTGGATCTTTATCTTCTGAAGCTAATGTCAATAACACTTTATTTTTAATTTAACTAAATTCAGCCAACTGTAGGAGAAACAAATCATGCTTCTTTTTATTATTAGTTTTAGTAGATGGTTGCCAGGGCAAAATTGGTAATTAGGGACAGCAAAGCATTCTTCAAATATTTTTTTTCTTGTTATACATCTGTAAGCCCAGGAGGTTGTTAAATGGAGATACTTTATAGATGCAGAAAGGAAGACCAAAAAAAAAAAAATCAGTAAATATATCTTCTCACATTCTTGGCTCATTAGCTAACCTGACCAATTTCCTTTCCTCTTCGTCAATCCCATTTTTTTTTTTTTTTTTTTTGCTACTTTTTTCCCTAGTCTGAGCAATTTATCTTCATGTTACACTGACTCACATTATGACCTACTAAACTCCTTGTAAAAAGACACAACATTAATAAGAGAAGGAGGCTAAATGTGTAAGATAAATGCCAACCTAAAATATTGATAAAATATAATTTGATTTTAGCTCAAGGTAGAGAGAGGAAGGGCTGTTTAGTAGAATTTTTGTTAAATATATGGTGAGCTTAAGGAAGAGGAACAGCTCTTTGCCATCTTCACTGAAGTCAGATGTAGCTTAGACTTAATATGAGAGACATGAAGAAGAGATTTTTGTCTGTAGATTTCTAATGGGAATTTCAGTCAGAGGACCATGCAACCATAGAATTTTATTTCTTGTAAGATGTAGAGACATGTGAGATAATTTATGAGCCATTCAACTTAAAGGTAGGAGGAAAGATCAATTGGTATTTTAAGGGTTCCTCTTTTCCAATACCACATTGTCCTGACTTCTTTGAGCCTCAGTTTTCCATCTCTGAGCTCCTTTGCTTTGAAGTTATAAAATACCACAGAGATCAAGGCTTACACTTTTAGCTGTTTGGGACAATGTCTGGTAGAGCATGAGCAATGACAGAGAGAAAGCTGAGATCCTGAAGTCTTACAGTTGTCTCTTTTGTCTCAAAATTTAACCCTTTCAAGTTCTAGAGTGGAGGATTGTGCATGGAAGAGACACCTGCTTCTTACTTATTATCTAGACCTTGTCTACGTCAATGAGATGCATTTCTATCTCACCGAGGTACACTCCCAAATACCAAATTTGCCTCAGTTCTCCCTGTGCCCTTGTTTCATGGCCAGCAGTGAAATTTTGTTCTCCATACGGCTAAGAAAATAAATGTACAATGTGATAAGTGGTGTTATGTAAAATGTGGAAGTTGTAGATTGAAGAAAGCATTTGGGCAAAGAAAACAAAATAAAGTCAACAAAATTCTTCAAGATTGTTTTAAATGGTTATAAAGAGGAAACAGAACATAAAAAATAAGGTATATAAAAGTAAAGAATTTCATGGAGGTTTCCAACTACACTTTAGCTATGGATATCTTTCCCCCCACCCCCAAAAGAAAGCTTTTGTGCTACTTTAACATGGACCTTAGATAAGCATCGAAGTTCAGTTGGAGAAACAGTAGGAAATCTGAAGCTTCTACTAAACCTCAGGGCATGTGGAAATAGTTTCAGGAACCACGCATTTCTGCTCACATAACCAGTTTTAAAACTATAGCCCTCAATGTTACAGTCAAGTTTTGAAGTAGCAAAAGGGCATAATTAGATTTACATTGATACCTTTACTATATAGCAATATATGATTTTTTCAAACCACATAAATGGAGACCATTAGAATTCCCTTTATGTCTTTTGCCTTAAACTAACTATCATCAAAACACAATGTAATGTCAGTAAGGCCATGAGAAAAGAAGGGAAGTGCTATTGTGGCCCCTAATTCGGAGCAGGAGGGAGGGAACAACCACCTATCTCTCCATGTACACGCAGGGCCGATTAAACCATGCAAGAATTTCTAAGATGAATGAGCAGCTATCAATATCCTGTTTCTTCTACTTAAATTAATGAAAACAAGCTTTGAGATTTATTTTAGGGTTTATTATCCTTTTCTTCTTAAAATGTCCATTTCTACCATCTCCGGAGATCTACTGTCTTACTTATCCCTTAAGTCTCTGCTTTTATTAGCCAATGTTCATAATTGGAAGTATCTTTCCACCTCTGTTTCTCCTTCAAGATTAAACATTCTATGAAGAACAGGGTTCATGACTGGTGAATATTCATATATCTATATTCACTTATATGGGACAATGTATTAACTGTTAAAATATGAATGTATCATACAAAACTTTTTGATATTGGAGGCTTCACCTATGAGTCCTAACAAAGACACTCCTATTATGCAACTTAACATTTTCACAGCTAATGACTTATGTCTAAAAATGTAAACTTGAAGTGTAGCTTTAATAATTTTGCTTTTGAATAATTATAATTATATTTTCAGGTGTTTCTGGAGTCTGTTTTGTTTTCATCTTTTTGATTGCATCAAAAAGATCACAGATTTTAGGAATTTGGATGTGTGTTATACCAGTCTAGATAATAAATGCTGATTACAATTAAAATACTAGGTCAAGTGAAAACTGGAGCCAAGTTTAAAATTATTTTTACATCTCTTCATTCTTAGCCAGCAAAATACCCATGCTAGATAAGATTATTGTTCAGAATTACTGCTGTCTTCATCAAAGCAGCTCATATATTCCTTGCTAATACCATGTAACACCCACTGCTTCTCTGTGGGAGGAATATACTTCACACCTCAACTGTCAGGGTTGAGGATGTGGCTTATTTGGTGCATTTGTCAGCTTGTGCTGCAATAAGAAACTACCGTAGACTAGGGGGCTAAAACAACATTCATTTCTCACAGTTCTGGAGGTTGGAAGCCTGAGATCAAAGTGCCTGTAGGCTTGTTTTCTCCTGAGGCCTATCTCCTTGGCTTGCAGATGGTTACCTTCTTTTTGTGTCCTCACATGGCCTTTTTTCTGGGTGCACACATCCCTGGTGTCTCTTGCTTTCTTCTTAAAAGGACACTAGTCCTGTTGGATTAGGGCCCACCTTTATGGACACATTTAACCTTAATTGCCTCTTTAAAGGCCGTGTCTTTGAATACAATCACATGGGCTGTTATATGCTTCGGCATGTGAATTTTGGGGGGACTAAATTTAGTTCATAACACCTGGGCTAATGGAACATGATTTAAAGTTTTCGCAGATTCTGAGTAAAAGATGAAAGATCCATGTAACGGTTTTGCTACAGCTCTCTTTCCGCTGCCATGAGGCCACCATGTACTCAAACAGGGCTGTCTCTTTACCCTGGGCTATGGATTAAACAGGACATTGAACAGAGCGGTAGTCTACTTGTTACCACCATGTAAGGAGAAAATCAAGTAAATCTTTTTGTTTTCACCATTATGATTTCGAGACTTTGATTTCTCTTGATATCACAACTTAGCCCAGCAAGAGTTAAGTGATAAAGTAATCATTACTTATAAATAGAAAGCTTTTATTAAATTATGTGGCTTTGGTTTTGGAGTCAGGCTCCAGGCAGCAAGGGATTTATTATTAAAGGTTGAATAAAATGTAGTAGCAAACCATTTGGTAAAACTATTAGCTGCAAGTACCTAAAAGGCAATTGATTAAGCAAACAGGCTCCTGGTGATGTTACTAGCATATCACTCTCTCCCCCAACCACTAACTAGCAACATTTACTAGAGCTACAAAAAGTGCTACAAGAAAAAGATGAACTCAGAAAGCATTGGCCAGTTTAGAAGAATTACAAGAGAAAAAAATCCAGAAATTATCAGACTTACAGGATTAAGATGTATTTTTCATATCCAGTCTGTAAAAGATAAATTAAGAAATGTTTTGAGTGACAAGTCCAGTTAGGACTCAGCATTTGATTTAGACAAAATACAGAGGATAGCTTTCATATCCTCGTTGAAACCAACTAATTAAACGACATGCCGTAACTCCTTTCAGTTGGACAAAAGGGCTCAATGAAAAGAGACGAAGGATGGAATTTTACATGAAAGTCTGGTAATTTAATACAACTATATTTTAATTTAGAGATAGGCTTGCATATGCAAAATATCATGGATGTAACTACAGGTATGTTAAGATGACTACAAGAAAAACAATCTTTAAAATTCCTTTGCAGTTTTAGAAAATGATTCTGCCAACAGGGCCATAGTACAGGATTCAAATGGACCATGGCAATTTAACACTTAAAATAACTTTGGAACATCTAATATTCTACAGACAGAATAAAGGTTGGAAAATGTATCCTAATATCCCTTGCTCCCCCAGAAGGAGGACATGTTTTCTTGAGTCCTTTTCAGATTTTTTAATGGAAGATAAAGAAAAAGGAATAATCTCTCAAAGGTTGTAGTAAAACATTTTGGAGAATAAGAGATAGGGGAGATACTGCTAGAGAGCATAGTTAGAGACTTTGATGAAACATTAAGACTTCCAGTAAGATTTCATAATGACCTTGTCTTTTCTGAGCATTCTAGTCTACTATTTGAGAATGAAAGCTTCTGAGTATGTGTGTATAATTGTATGTGTGTGTGTGTGTGTGTGTGTATGTATATGTGAATGCATGAGAGAGATAGAGAGACACAGAGAGAATAGCTATTTTAAAACAGACTCACATTCTTTCACAATTTCATAGTATAGTATATACTATTATAGTTTTTGCATTATTTGAATTTTACCTATGTCAGTGTAGATTTTGTTAAAATTATTCTTATTCCTTTTTTTCCTGTTATCTCACTCTCTTTCATCTCTCTCTCATTCTCTCTCTCACATAACACACACACATGCACACACACACACACACACACACACAGTTTTTTGTAATAAAGAAGGAAACACAACGTTGGGCTATGCAGCTGAATTAGTAGGTTGGCTGAGTTGACAATGACCTTCACAGAGAAATCTAAAGGAGAGGGAAGGTAGCATTCTCTGTCCAAAGAGTGAAACCTTTGTCAATTATTTTATGGTATGTCATTTTCTTCTTTCTTTCTTTTTAATGTTTGGTATCTATTCGACTTTCAGTTGTACCAAACTAATATTTGCATGGCTTTGTAAAAAATAAGATTTTTATTATAACTTTAAATCCGTTGAGTTCTGAGTTCAACACTCTTCAGGAACACAATGGAGGATAGTATGTGGATGTAGAGTCTAAGATTCTCAAAGCAAACAGGAAGACAAGAGACAGAATGGGGAAGTTGGTAGACATCTTCAAGTTCATATTTTTGTCTGTATTACAGGTATTTATAAATGGAAGTTTCTAAATCCTCTTGTTCTTGAAATTGTGTACATTTGGAACCTACTTTTCAGTTTTTTATCCTAAAAAGTTACTTTAAATTTAAGGGGACACATTTATAAATACCTTATATAAATACATCAAAATCTAAAATTGTATTTTCATATGTTAAATATTTACTTGTTGTTTACTCATTTATGTTGACACCATAGTGGTGTTTAGTTTATTATGCTGCTGAAGTATCTTCTTAGTACATGATGGGATATATTTAATACTGCAGAACATTTCTGTACTAGACATCACATTGCCTAAGTTCCGCTTATGGCCAATATCAAACAGTCTACTCTTCTTCAATGAGGAGACTAATGGGAATTCAAAGAGTAAAAAACATATTACATCCCAGTTCCTTGTTACACTAAACTCATCTGAGAATCATTCTTCAGCTACCTATTGAGTACATTGCTTATTGTTAGGGGCCTCTGTTGAAGAGGAAAGGAGTGACTGTAATTGAAGGTGTTTATCTGGGAAGGTTCTGGGAATTTGAGAAAGACGAGGTCCCAGCCCTGAGCCAGTGGGAATGGAATTCAGTGATTGGAAGTCCGCATAATGGAATAAGATATAATGAAGGAGACAAAGCCAACAGAAGTAGGAACATGGAACAAGCTTGAAATAATTGCTAGGAGAAAGCAAACTAGGCCATTGTATCAATGTGCCTATGCAGTATTATTGTAGCTTGCAAAATTACAAAAAGTAAGAACCTCCTTTAGAGAGATTGCACAGAGACATTAAGTTTTAAGTAGCGGAATCAAATTCAATAAGGCAAAAATAGCAACTGCATTTTATCTTACAATTAGTTTCAAAATTAAATTAGGCATCTCTGCTATCAGGCTGACTATATATCACATACTTAAACTCAAATTAATAACTATTTATTAGCTTGCTGTATACATGTAATAAATTATAGTAAATAAAGAAATAAGAGTAAGACAGACTCAGATTTTCAGAAAATTGCATTTCAACTTATGGGGACATAAATCAATGTTTGGATAACTGAAAAAACAAGGTATGCCAAGTTCCACATTAGGTATACAAAGAGATAATTAAAGGGATCCAGTGGAGGAAAACAACTTATCTACTAGAAACACAAAAGTTTTTTTAAAAGATAATATTTGCTTGGAAATAAAAAAGAAAAATCTATATACTAGCAGAAAAATATGTAAACAAAGTTCAAGAATTAGAATAGTGAATGTATTTTTTCTAATTTGTCAAAATAATTATGTATATATGCATGTATAATTATATATTTTCCATATATACATATACACACTATATATATAGAAATATACACTATATATGTGTGTATATATGCATATGTGTGTATATATATGTGTATATATATGTATATACACACACATACACTCATGTAGTTGGGACTCCTGCAACTCATGTAGTTGGGACTATATATATATAAATGTAGTATGTGTGTGTGTGTGTGTGTGTAAATGGCAAACAACTGATAAAATGATTGAGATTTATAGTATTTTTCCCCTCATTACCCGTTTCCAAACTAATAATAAAGTCCACTCTCATAAACACATAAAACAAGTCGGGAAAATAAAAATTCACTCTTCTCATTGCAGTGATTACATATTTATTCTTTTGTTTCTTTAACCATGAAAAAAACATTTTGTACTTTTCACATAACAGAAAATATATATAAACTACTGGCATAAACAAAGTTTTTTTTTTTTTTTTTTTTTTTTTTTACAAAAGTTCCTATTGTTACAAAATTCATATTCTAATGAGAAAATAGAGTAACTGCTGAAGATAATAGAGCTACTTGACAAATGATAAAGTCTTTCTAAGGAAATAACATTTAAATGGAAAACTTAATGTAATGAATCAAGTATAGGAAGAGCCAACAAAAGAATATGTCAGAGTTTGGGAAGAAATGCAGAGTTGTTAGTGTGAGGAATTACCCTATGGCAAGTCACAGGAAACAATAACTATGATATTCCAACTCTTCACATCAAGTGGTGGAGTCAATTCCCCCTCTACTTGAATGTGGGCTGACTTTGTGACTTTCTTAGCAAAAAGAATATGGTGGAAGTGACTATGTGCCAGTTATGAGATGAGGCCTTGACACTGCAACTCTTGTAGTTGGGTCTCCTGCTATTTCCATGAGAACAAGCCCAAGCTAGCCTGTTGGGAGATAAAACATTATGCAGAACTTAATTTATTTATCTCATTTGTCCAAGCCATGGACCCAAAACTTATATGAGAAAGCCCAGCCAAGAAAAGCCAAGGTGAAATGCAGCTGATCTGTTAGATGACCATAGTTGCATGATCAAGTCCAGCCAAGATCAATGTAGCTTGATCAAGATCAAAAGAACTGCAGACCCAACATATAGAATCTCGGAGCAACAAGGAATTGCTATTTTAAGTGACTAAATTTTAAGGCGAGTTGTTAATCAGCAATAGATAATTGATACAATATCTTGAACAATAATGCATTTTTAATTTCACATTATGAGAAATTCTAAATCAGTTCACTCTGTATACCAATATCACCAAGAACCTGGATGTTCTGCCAACTTCAGCATATTTTTGCTTGTTTTTTCATTTGTTTTTATTTTTTGTCTTTACACTGCCAGTCTTTCTGACAGGATGACTGATACATTTCAAAGCACCATTTCTTGTTATAATGGCACTCAAGGTAGGAAGAAAAGATACTTCTTTTCCTCATTTCTCACTTATTTTTTTTTTCAGGAAAATAAAATCTTACCCAGAAGTCACTCAGCACACTTCTGGCCAAAATTGAATTATTTACCCACTGAAACCCATCATACATAAAATAAATTGATAGGAAATTGACCAAGTTTTAATGTTATGATTTATTCCATAGGCATGCTGTCACTCAAACTAATCACGTAAACATTAAAGAAGATGATGAAGAAAACTGATAGAAAAACAAAACACTAACACATTAAAATTTTTTAAATGCTCATCACTCTGAAGTCTGCATGCATGTTAAGATGCACGTTGGAGAAGAGGGCAGTAATCATTCATACAAAGAACCATAATAAAGATTTTAGATTTTCAAATAGGTGAGAAAAAAATATTGCAGCAGTTAAGGAGAGTGGTGAATGGATTATAGATGAGAAAAAGAAGAGGAGAATCAGAGAAAAAAAGGAAACTAATTAGGAGACTACTTTCCTAAGTCCAAGTGACAGAATATGACTAGTATGACATAGACTAGACTAGAAAAGCTATGAATAGACAAAAGTGTATGGATTTGTAATGAGATTTAGGTACAGACTTGCTAATGAAGCACTTTCTGTCAGGGAACCATACCACTCAGGATTTATTCCACTGTTTGTGTCACTGGAGTTCATGGTTTGGCCATTTCCTAAAACTGACTGATACTGGGGCAACGTTTGGGAGAGGGAAGGAGTGTACTGAGAACGTTAACTATAAAACACCCTTTAGACATTTAAGTGGAGCTGTTCAGAAAGCAATTTGATACATGAACCTATATCAACTGAGGATTTAGTATTGGAAATACTGACTGAGGGTTCAGTATTTTGATAGTATTTGAAGCATTGGGCAAGAATCAAGTTACATAGCAGAAAGTAGAGAAAGACTGCATCTACCAGCATTGTTTCTCCAAATTCATCTCTCATTACCTAAAATTGCACAGTTGTACAATACACAGTCTCAAACTTTATATGTTAAATAGAATCCTAAAGTAAAACACGGTTTCAAATGTAAACATGCTGCCCACTTTCAAATTTTATTGATTTACTGCTAATTTATAAAATGCCTTAGAGGGCGTAAAATAGTTACTAAAGCTTTTTTTTTTTTTTTTTTTTTCCTGAGGTGGAGTCTTGTTCTGTCACTTAGGCTGAAATGCAGAGGTACAATATCAACTGACTGCAACCTCCCCCTCCTGGGTTCAAGCAATTCTCTTGCCTCAGCCTCCCGAGTAGCTGGAACTACAGGTACCTGCAACCATGCCCAGATAATTTTTTGTATTTTTAGTGGAGATGGGGTTTCATCATATTGGCCAGGCTGGCCTTGAACTTCTGACCTTGTAATCCACCCTCCTCCGCATCCCAAAGTGCTGAGGTTACAGGTGAGAGCCACAGCGCCCGGTCCCTACAGCTTTTAAATATTGCTGTGATTTGCTTCTTGGGAGCATTTAGCTCAGTAAATACCAGATCAACCCACCAACTTATGGTAGTTTAATACATGTGAAAATCGCCTTTCCAGGGAAATCTTACAGTATCAAGCTTTGCAAGGGAATAATTAGATGTGTCTTTAGAGCTTTTATTTTGCTTTGTTTCTTATATATGGTGACTTAAAGTGGGGTAACAATATGCTGTGGTAGCACATTGTTATCAAAATTTTATAAAATAGTCTATGTTTGCATAACTAAGACCAGTTCAATTTTGCAAGCATGTGGGGCAAGTCTACTCTATTTCTATGGAACCCAAATTTAAACTTTATTCACTTACAACTATATGAATATATAATTCTTCCCATCTTCATTGCTCTCACAGATTTATAACTGCTTCATGTAATTTTCCTTAGAAGATTACTTTATGCAGAAGTATTTAAAAACCAAAACCACAATTTGTTATAAAAGTGCTTACTAATTGAATTTATATATTCATTATTTTTGATACAAAGTCACTTAAAAATTAATAGCACATATATGATCCCACAATTCCACTTCCAAATATATATTTAAAAGAATTAAAAGCATGGACTCAAATGGAAATTTTTACACCAGTGTTCATAGCAGCATTATTCAAAACAGCCAAAAGGTGGAAGCTATCCAAATGTCCATTAACAGATAAATGGATAAACAAAATGTAGTATATACATACAAGAGATAACAACTCAGTCTTAAAAAGAAATGAAAGTCTGATAAAGGCTACAATGTGAATGAACCCTGAATACATTATGCTAAGTGAAATAAACCAGAACCAGAGTCAAAAGGCAACTACTGTTTCACTTATCTGAAGTGCATAACATACTCAAATACATAGATACAGGAAGCAGAATAGAGGCTACAAGGGGCTGGAAACAAAAGGGAATGGGAAGTTGTCTAATGGGTACGGAGTTACAGTTTAGGAATATGAAAAAGATGTGGAGATGTATAGTAGTAGTGATGATTGCACAATGTAGTGAATGCATTTAATGACACTAGTGTACATTAAAAAGTGGTTAAATGGTTAATTTTATGTTATGTATATTTTATCACACAAAAAATGTAACAGCACCAAATGACCTAGATCAATTCGTATGTGGTACAGTATTGTTTTTCTCCTTTCTCTTTGCTAGTTTGAAGTGGGCTTTACTGTTAATAAATCAGCTTTTACAAATAGATTTGGCTTATTTTCTTCATAAAATACCCCTACATACTATTGATAAGTGTTACTGATTCTATTTTCACATAGTCTAAATGTATTATATACATAATAATAAAATATTAGATTATCCAGTATCCCTTTACTAATAGCATCTGAGTTCCAGTACTTCATGAAACCATTGCTACGGTCTCATGGAATCACTCACTGTTCATATTCACTTGGTTATAAGCCCTAAAATGGCTGGCACCACAACAGTGTAGTGCATTATTGTATCTGCAGTGCTTAACACAGCTCCATTCACAAAATAGTTGCTTAATGAGTACCTGTTTACAAAAATGAACTTACACACTAATGATGGGTTTATTTCTTGTCCTTATTTTGTTGTTCTGTCACCATAATACTTCTTGCTTCACCTTTTCAAATGGAGTGTTATATGTGGTAGAAAAGAAAAAAAGGAGAAGAGGATGAAAAACTTATTATAGAGAAGCAATGAGAACCCAACTGAGGGATGGTAATAAACAGGGTCTTGTTGAAAAATACATGGAACATTTCAAGGTAATCATATATTATAAAAAGAGAACAAAATCTAAGACTAGGTTAAAAGCAGCAGATTTGCCTAAATGAAAAGTAATAGTTCTATTCTACTCTACCCTCTCCTAGTAATATTATCCAAAATCTTGTGTCCAATTATGGGCACCAGATATAAAGAGAAGCATTGACAAGGTTCCTGAATCGAATGAAGTTAGATGTGTTTTCACAGTGCCAATTGAGTTTGACAAGTGGGAAAAAGATGTTTGCCGAGCAGGGAAAGAATATTTGAAGTCCAGAGGAACTGATTACACAGATGATCCCAAGAACCAAGGTGAATGAAGCTGTATATATGAGATGCAACTTTCCTTTGCACTTTGAAAACTGGAATATTGCTTTGATTGTTCTGACAAAGTACAATCATTCTCAATGTTCTTTAAAACTTCTATTAAGATTCATAAGGTCCAGGAGACTGGTAAGCAATTATTGGCATCTTCTGTTCATTTCCTTGACAATTTCATAACCCTTATTCACCTGCCCAGTCCCATGTTCCCATTCAAAAGTCCATGCTTCTCTCCTGCATAATCACTTAATAACTTGATTTCCTGGATGCAACCATTTGTAAACTTCCTCACCTAATATTATTATTTGTGAATCAGTGACACAGAAATAGTAAACATTTGAACATTTTATAAAGTTAAATTAAGATAATTTAGTTATCAAGGGAAGCAACAGTCTTACTAAACTTTCTGATCAGATAGTATTTGTTGTTTTACTCTTGGGATACAAATTTTAAGAGACGCTTTGGTAAATTAGACAGTGTCTAGAAAAAAAAAAACCTGAAAGTATCCAAAAGAGAAGACAGAAGAAATGACTGACTAGATTAGGAATATTAACTTTGAAAAGGCAATACTTAAATGACATAGTAGCAGCATTCAAATATTTGAATTGCTTTTCAATAAGCAGGAACAGTGAATCCATTCTATCACCTCAAAGTAACATACTAAGAACAATGGTTGAAAATTATAAAAGAAGATGAATTAGGTTTATAATAAGAATGATGTTTTTAAATATTTTGATCTGCCAGAAGTAAAACATTTAGCCCTATAAAGTGAATTTACCAAAAGTTCAAAGTCTTAGCCATGATCAGATTACTATATATGCAAGATTACAAGAAATAGATTTTAATAGATTATAAGTGGGATACTGGAGCATATTTTATAATGTATTTTATTCTTACTGTAACTTAATAATATAAATAGCATTATTTATACTGTATATATAGAAAATGACACCAAAACTCCAAGTAGCTAGACAACTCTATAGCAGTAATGAGCAGTCGAATCTGAATTTCAGTTGAGTTCTCTAGACCACAAAAATTTTCCTTTGAACTGCATGCTATACAGTACTGGAAAACATTAGAAAGAAGATAAACAAAATGGCAATAGCAGTTTTCTCTGGGTAGTAGAATTAAATTTGTACACTTTTACTTATATATATTACAAAAATTTCCCCAGTAAATATTTATTATATTAAATAAAAGTATGACTATGTTGCGTTCTAAGGCAGAAATTAGAAGAATGCCTTATTTCAACTAATCTCTTCTAATTGCAAATATTTTATTGTATTTAGGAATTTCTCTTCCAAATACATTATTTTAGCTTTTTATTTTGAAATAATATAAATCAAGTGAAAAATAGCAAGATTCAAAGAACTCATGCATAGTTAAGAGTTTCCCTGTTATAATTTACATTTGTTTTTACTTCTCTCTCTTCTCTCTGTATGTGTATATATTTTATGTACATGTATGTCTCTCTATCTATCTATCTATCTATCTATCTACCTATCTATCATCTATATATTTGCCTTCCTGTCACTATCTCTGAAGTTCTACTTCAATACCACAGGATGCATTCAAATCTTCTTTCTCTTTTTGTAAATTTCCTCATTACTAAAAAATATGGCACCCGTTTTCATCAAACCATTATTTATTTGTCTTATCAATCATTGTATATGTGACGAACATCCCAACCACAGCTACCATTTCCTTAGTCTGAACCAAACTGGCCCCTACCGTGCCAGTTTTCCCCTCAGTCAGGGCCTACTCCATCTACCTCATCAAACAAGATTAGTGCTTACTTTTGCCAGATTCACAGCCTGGTTAGGGACTAGCATGATGCAAAGAAGAAAGGGAGGCTACATCTCAGTATGCATTTGATTTTTATAATATTTTATATATTCTTTTCTTCAAACATTTTTTTCCTGGAACATGTATTATCCAGATGTTGGATCTTTGCTATACAGGGTTTAAAACTATCACATCTTTTATAATTTTCATTTCTACTTTTCTTTTCCATTATCATAGGACTTTCATTTATTTATTTATTTATTTATTTATTTATTTATTTATTTATTTATTTATTTATTTATTTTTGAGACAGTGTCTGGCTCTGTTGCCCAGGCTGGAGTGCAGTGGTGCAATCTCGGCTCACTGCAACCTCCACCTCCCGGGTTCAGGCAATTCTCCCAACTCAGTCGCCTGAGTAGCCAGGATATCAGACACCCACCACTAGGCCCAGCTAATTTTTGTATTTTTAGTAGAGACAGGGTTTCACCATGTTGGCCAGGCTGGTGTTGAATTCCTGACCTCAGGTGATACATCCACCTCGGCCTCCCAAAGTGCTGGGATTACAGGTGTGAGCCACTGTGTTCAGCCTCCTCATAGGACTTTTAAAATGAGTATTTTTTAATTTTTTTTTTTAAATTAAAAAGTGGGAATATTCTACACCAATAATTTGATTACTTGAATTTCAATTGTGTTTATGTTTGACTTCAATAATTTAATTTTAATTTCACTATTATATTGTGGTTAACTTGCCGAACTTCCTTACATCAACACTCGTTTCAATAGAAATGAAACTTTTGTCATTGAATCTTATTTTGTTCTTTTCCAGTGGTCTCTTGATTTTGTCTTAAAGTGATCGAGTAGATATATTACTTTTTTTCTTTTTTTATTGGCAATCATAATCAGTTACACTATCTTTGCCAAATTCTTATTTTTAGTATATTTTATGTATCTATGTTTAGTAAATATAATATGTAGATACATATTTACAGTAAATATAAAAATGTACATATTTGTTTATACTTTTCTAAAGAGTTTTGTATAAATTTAATGCCTTTTACGAATCAAGATGAAAATTACTTATCTTTGTTTATGATGCTCCTGAGAATTCTAAAATTTTCTGCTAGAGAGCAGAGCAATTTGTAGAACTTCACTCCCAGTTGCCAGTGTTTGGCAAGTACTCTATTAATGACTTGCAATTTTGATAGAAAAAGTCAGAACTTTCTTCTTCTGTTGCCTGGAAATGATATTTATCTCAGATGTCATATGTGAAAAGCCACATTTTCCTCCACATACTGCACTTCCCATACTCCTTGCCTGTAATCCTGTCTACTTGTCTACAGGCACTGTTGGTGTAATGGTGACGGCTCACACAGGCTTTCAACAAGCCTATTGAGCACACGTCTTTCCAACTTCCTGTTCATGAATGATACACTGGTGGCTTAAACAGGAACATTGTGGAAATATTTACAATATGAGAGAGGCAAATACTACAAATGAGAGCTTGCATTTCTGCAAAGCCTGTTGTTGAACAGTCAGACAAATAACACCAGATCAACAACTTTCCCTACCTCCTATTAAAACAAAGGTATTTCTATGTTTAAGAGGGGTTTCTGCTCTGAAATACACAAGGTGTAGTTCTCATTTAATTTCCATACTAATAGTAGAAGAAAAAATCCCTCACCAATTAAATAATTTGACTATCTTAATTTATATGCTATTATAATCATAAAGATTTTCTTTTCATAAGAAAGCTGAGAGGCTAAAAAGTGGGAGAAAACTTAATTTTTTTTTTTCTGGGATTTCTAGTCTAGCAACATTTTAATTTAAAAGCTTTAATTAAAATTATTTTAAAGACTTCTATAATTTAGCAATAGAAGCAATTTGTTATAGCCATCCTTCAAAATGCAAATGCAAAAGTGTTAGTATTTAAGTCAAACACGTACTCGTAGGTACAACGGAGCTGGAAATTGCAACATTCTACTATTTCTTTTCTGCCTTTTACTTTTTCATGGTTATAAATTTTTGAATATTGAAGATAACTTAAGGAGTAGTTAGTTTTTAACTTTCAAGACATGATTACCCCACATTCTATTCCTTTTAAATAACACAATAATTCATTTATTATCAAATATTTGTTTAATGTCTAATCTAACAAAGACATTCTTCTTATTGAAAAGGTGTAGACACAGCAAGTATTCAGGACTTTATGGTGTTATCATTTTGTTGGGGAATTTTCAGTTTAGATTATTATTTACTTGTTTATTTTGAGAAAATGGCATTACTTCACTTTTTTTAATCCACCTATCTCTAAAATATGATTCTGCTGTAGCATTTTGTCTTTGACAATATATTCAGCTTTTACATTGTGACTTGCTTCAGGCAAAGGCAATAAAGACAGCATCAGCTGAATCATCTTAAAAATATGAAAGCATATCTCTCTCTAAACTTCTGTGGCCTACAATTTGCTTCTACATAAAGAGTCCTCTTTTAAAATAAATGTACCAGGTAACATGACTATATACACAGATACTTGTTTATTCATATTGTTTACATCACAATGTGTGTAAAGTATCTATAAGGAATATATTTAAAGTATATGTGTTTAGCAGTTTTCCTTCTTACAATGAAATTTGCTCTACAAGGATATTTGGTTAGTGTCACTGGGCTTTGAGTACTTTTTAAGGTCAGTAATGTTAATGAGTACCATGCAGAAATCTTCTTGCAGGTATTCTATATTTCTGGATTAATTTTTTGTATAAGTAAGTAAGTGTGTGTGTGTGCGTCTCTCTGTGTGTGTATTTGTGTTTAATAATAGAGGCATAAGAACAGGAACAACAGTGTTCACTTATCTATGGTTATACTGCAGTCAAAAGATACATGTATGCAAAATAAAACTAGTCTCTGATCTGAGTGCTCTTTATAACCTTTCCCTGTAAACATTAGAAAATCTAGAAAGAAAATATTGCATTTCAAAAATGTATAAGTGATCCTACCAAACGAAAAAAAAAAGAAAGAAAAAATAAATATTCAGGTATTGTAAATAGAGACAAACCAACAACAGATTTGTGGGCTTATGAGTTGACAAGATGAGGCCACTGGTCAGTATGGGATGGGGTAGAGGAGAGGGTGACCTAAACTAAATCTAAGCTCTAAAAAACAATCTGTGATTTGTAACTGTAATGTGTCGAGTGGAAGTAAAGATCTTGTCCTAGTGGTGGGGCTTTCAAAAAATTGTGCCTTCAAGAAAAGGAGGATAAACCATTACTTGTTTGTTCAGGGAGGTAGCACAAGGTTTATCACTACCCAAATCTTGGATAGACAAATAAAAGTCTACTGTGAAAAACAAATCATTAAAAACCAAGTGTACATCAACTATAGAGCTTAAATCTAAATTACAAAGCGTCTTCATGGAGGAGAACACGGGGACAAAATTTAACATAAAATTCATAAGGCACTTTGCTAAAATCAAAACAAAACAGCAATAACTACTGTCAAAGGATGTAGCCACAACCTGAAAAACTTTTATCCCATCACACCAAACAAACATCTGCCAAAAATGAGTTTACACTAAAAATGTATGACCGGGCATGGTGGCTCATGCCTATAATATCAGCATTTTGGGAGGCTGAGGCGGGTGGATCACCTGAGGTCAGGAGTTCGAGACCAGCCTGACCAACATGGAGAAACCCCAGCTCTACTAAAAATACAACATTAGTCGGGCATGGTGGCACATGCTTGTAATCCCAGCTACTCAGGAGGCTGAGGCAGGAGAATCACTTGAACTCAGGAGGTGTAGGATGTGGTGAGCTGAGATTGCGCCACTGCACTCCAGCCTGGACAACAAGAATGAACAACTCCATCTCAAAAAAAAAAAAAAAACAAAAATAAAAAAAAAAAAAAGAAAAAGGAAAACTTACAATCCACTGTGATCCGAATCAGTAAGAGAGACAAGTAAGAAAATTAGTCCTTCAATTCTCAAATGTGTAAGGTAATGGAACAATCTGAAAATGATTACCAAATATGTCTTGTACCTGACCACTTCTTATAGTCTTCACTACTACAGTCCATTCCAAGCAACTATCATCTCTCGCCCAAATTATTGAGAGCTCCTAAATCATTGTTACTGCTTCCACAATGTCAACTATGAAGTGTTCCCATCTTAAGAGGCAAAGAAAACATGCTAAACTTTCAGTCACGTAACCCCTTTTCTCAGAACTTTCTGCTAGTTTTCTTGCTCACAAATAGCAATAACTGAGATTTTAGCAATGGCTTAAAATGTCTGTCATGCTATGCCCCCGACCTCTTGCCTCCCTCATTTCATTTTCTGTTTCTATTCCTTTCGTTTGCATACCACAAGCCACACTGACCTCCTTGCTATTCCGTGAGTATGTGAGGCATTCTCCCAGGTGAGGACCTTTGCATTTTCTGTCCTTTCTGCTTGATACAATTTCCCATAGGATTTCTCTCAGTTCCTTTAAATGTTTACTCGACTGTCTCCTTCTCAATGAGGTCTTATTCCTACCCAATTCAAAATCCAAAACTCTAACCCAATGCCCAACTCCCTCTTTATTCGTAGAGCTTTTTTTCTTGCTTTACATACTATCTAATAAATCATATCTTAAGCATACTTATTTCCTTATTGTCTTTCTGCTAGAAGCTAAATTTAATGAAGTTCAAATTTTTCTATTTTATTCTTTGTGTTTGGGAGCACCAAGAACAAATCCTAAAATATTTGTGTCTAATATTCTCAATAAATACACATTGAAACAATAATTATGCAAGAGTTTATAAACATACAAAGTAAATTTGTATACCAACTCCAAACAATTAAAAACTATCATAAAACCATTATAATAGCAAAAAAAAAAATAGAAAACTTAAAGGTAATCTACTAAGCGATGGAAAATCTCACTATGAAAAATTACACAATTTTATTAAAAGAGATAAAAGATGAAAATATATAGAAATACAAATAATTTCCATGAGTTGGAAGGGTTTACACAATAAAGATCAAAATTTTTCTCAATTATTTGCGAACTCAATGTAATTTCAATCAATACACAAACATGATTTTTCCAGGGTTATGATATATAAATCCAATCTAAATTTCATACAGATGATAAAAGTAGTAAGATTACCAAGATATGTTTCAATTAGATAAAAACAGTAGAGGAGAAGGCAGGATGTGTGGACCTGCTCTAACAAACATCATCTTTCAAATAAAGAATATTTAATATAGGCACTAGTTTGGTGGAGAAAGAAAAATAATGCCTTATAAGAAAAAGTGAAGCTAGAAACATGTCCAGATTTTGTTTTAGAAACTGATGCATGTGGTAGGCAATAAACTAGTCCCCCAAATATGCCCATGTCCTAATCCCTGCAATATGTGAATATGTTACTATACATAGTGAAAGGGACTTGGCAGATGTGATTAAGATTAAGATTTTGAGATAAGAAAATTATCTTAGATTATCTGGATGAGCTCGATGTAATAAATAATAAAAATCCTTCTAAGTGAAAGAAGGAGGCAGAAGTGTCAAAGAGGGAGATGTCATGATGGAAGCAGAAGCGGGAATGATACCATTGCTAACTGGAAGGCAGTCACAAGGCAAATAACAAAGGTGATCTCCAGAACGTGGAAGAGGCAGGGAAACACCTTCTCCTCTAGATCCTCCAGAAATAATACAGCTCTGCATACTCATTGATCTTAGCCCACTGAAACACATTTTGGACTCCTGAGGGTCATGTCAGTAATCCATATGATTATCTTCCTAAGCTTGAAGGAAATAACTGATGACAAATAGTTACCTGTAAGACTTCCCACCTAACCAAATAACTTAAAAGAAATGGGACTAGGAAGAGGTGTGTGTGTGTGTGTGTTTTTAATCAATGTGTGTGTTATTTTTCTAAATGTCTGTTAGTACTATATCATCATGTGGAGAATACAGCATATTTTAATAAGATTATTTCAGTTTTTCAAGTATCATCTATTTCACTGTAAATAATAACCTACAACACCATTTCACCAATACTTGTAATCACATACACAACCTTTTAAACTGTTGAATTTATTTAATTAAATCTGTAGCCTTTGTTAGGAACAAAAGTTTAGTTTCTCAAGCTGGGCGTGCTATTTGTTTATTTCACTGAATGGAAGTATATTATGGGCATTTCAAGAGAAATAAATGCAATGTAATGCACAAGAAATTAATCATAAACATTATTTCTATATAAAGAATTCCCAAAGAAAATCCTGTTAGACTTGCAACTTTTTTGTTAATAATGTACCTGTTTCATCTAGGGAACAAAATCAAGATTAATTGAATGGGAATATCCAAGTTTAAGACTGAAATAGAATCATGACTTAATTAACATCAAAATCTCATGGTATCCTTCAAGTGACACCATAAAGAAATATCAGTAGAGAGGAGTTTGAAATTAATTAAACATCACAGTGAATAATAACCCACATATGCCTTTAGTAAAATAAGCTGCAGGTTAAGTTAAACAAGAAGAAATTAGGAATTTTGCTTACTTGTGAATAAAATAGACATTTGACGTATGATAATATTGTGGAAATATTTTATTGAAACATACATAATTGTTTCTTTTTAATTTATGCTTAATTATTTTTCTAATGGATCAAGAAGTCTTACATTACAGTATTATCCTTTATTATCCCCATATTTTACACCGAGGAATACTTGAGGCAAAAGGGATTAGAAAACACACACTATAATATTACAATCGTGTTTCTGAGTCTTTGGTCCAGCACAAAGTTATGTGACTGAATGTGCATGCCCTTCAAAATTTCCAACAATAGAATCTAATTAATTGTCTTAATCAAAGTTTGACCTTGGAAAAATTGGCTATTCCACTTACCAGCTTCATTGACTTCGGCAAGCTGGTTAACATTTCTGCTTCATTTTCTTCATCAATGCAAAATGAATACTGTTATTTATACTTAGCACTAACAAAACAGTAAAACAAGGGAAATAATGAAAATACGTATTTTTTTCTCTTTTTGATGAATGTCCTCTCCACTACTCTTCCTTCTCTTTGTGAAAAGAAGAGATTTGAATTACAATTGCTCACTTTCTTTTCTCTCTTTTACTCTCTCTATCACTCTCTTTGATGTACATGTTTAATATATTTTTTATCTAATTTCAATATTTTATTGCAAGCCTAAAAATCTGCATCGCTGCCTGTTTCTATATTGAGCCAATGATTTAAATGTAGACTTAATGTTGGCCACATTATTTATTGATATTTCAATGTCATCTTTTAAACTCAAAATAAAATTATCCTGTTTTCTTGGCAGCTTCTCAAAAGTAACGCTCTGCTTTATTCGGTCTTTTGGTTTTGGTCCTCACACTGGTCTCTCTCAAGCCCCACTGTATCCCTTGAGTCTCTTTCCATACTTTGTAGTGCTCACCCACCTCCTCTCAAAGGAATCCAATTCTACTTTGCCTCAGGGTCTAGCTCAAATTCCTTTTTGACTGACTGCTAGTACTTACTGACAGATGCTCATATAGATATTTTCCAATTATATGTCCTATTTCTCTAGGACTGAAATATAAGTCCCTTGAATTCAGTCTATGAGTAGGGTCTTTTGGTTTCAAGTAACAAGGAATTAACTTTGCCCAACTTTAGAAAAAAAAAGGATAATTTATTGGCAATATATGTTGTATTTATTGGATAGGTTACCAACTTGCAAACAGGTTAGAAAACAGAATAACTATCCAGGTGCTGTGGCTCACACCTGTAATGCCAGCACTTTGGGAGGCTGATGTAGGCGGATAACCTGAGGTCGGGAGTTCAAGACCAGCTGGACCAACCTGGAAAAATCCTGTCCCTACTAAAAATACAAAATTAACCGGTCATGGTGGCGCTTGCCTGTAATCTCAGCTACTCAGGAGACTGAGGCAGGAGAATTGCTTGAACCCAGGAGGCAGAGATTGCGGTGAGCCAAGATCACACCATTACATTCCAGCCTGGGCAACAAGAGTGAAACTTCATCTAAAAAAAAAAAAAAAAAAAAAACAGAAAACAAAACAAAACAAAACAAAAAAATTAGATACCGCCTGGCTCCCTTCCAGGTGTGAGTTCAGCACTACTGCCTTGATGTGTTTTGTTTTTACTTGCCTTTCCATCTCTCCATTAAAAATTCAGTCCCAGCAGGAAAAATTAGTTAAGTTAGTTGAGTTTAGATTGCATTATTTTCCCTCTATTTCTGTACCAGGAAAATCAGAAGACATTTTTTGATCAAGATAGCTTCCAGATCCTTTTAAACTTCTGAAATGGTAGGATAGAGCTACTTTGTTTACTAAACTACCAAGACTGCACACAATATTAGGAAGGAAATTCACACAAAGGAAATTAATATGCTCTTAAGAAAAAAATACGCTAAAAAGAAGAAGAACAAACACTACTAGATGTATGAGGCAAATTTTTTGTTCATATTTTAAGTACGAGCTTTTCATCAGGGCTATAACTCAATGAGATAGTATGAGTTTATATTGTGTTGCTGTAACAGACTATAACAGACTGGGTAACTTAAAAGGAGGGTCGGGAGTGGGGGGTGGGGCGGGAAGACCCAGTGTGCTGCTCACATCTGTCATCCCAGCACTTTGGGAGGCCAAGGCAGGCAGATCACCTGAAGTCAGGAGTTCCAGACCAGCCTGGACAACAAGGTGATGTCTCTACTAAAAATATCAACATTAGCTGGGTGTTGTGATGGATGCCTGTAATCCCAGCTACTAGGGAGCCTGAGGCAGGAGAATTGCTTGAACCCGGAAGACTGAGACTGTGCCACCGCACTTCAGCATAGGTGAGAGAGTGTGAATCCATCTCACAGAAAAAAAAAAAAAAAAAAAAAATTCACAATTCTAGAAGCCGGAAAGCCCAATATCAAGGTGTCGGCATTTGAGCACCTGGTATAGACCTTCTTGCTGCATCATCCTATGACATAAGGTGAAAGGGCAAGAAAAAGAGAAGGAGGCCAAACTCACCCTTTTATCAAAGATCCACTCCCAGGATAATTAATCCACCCCTGAGATAATCGTGTTAGTTTATTCATGAAGGTGGAGCCTTTATGACCTAATCACCACTTAAAGGTACTACTTCTAAATACTGTTTAATTAAGGATTAAGTTTCCAATGCATGAATTTTGGGAAGCAAATTTGAACCATAGCAGATGTCACTTCTGCACTGTTATTAGTAAATACACTATTTAATGTGTTTAGAGGGTGGTTGTTGAGAGAACCTGGAAGAGAGTTACTAAAACAGGCAAGAGTAGCAAGGAACACTTTCAGATGTTATAACACATTACCTAAAGGAAGTATTACCTAGTATTTATCATCTAATACTCAATAAGTTTATTTTTGTAAGTCAACGAATATATCTATTTGGAAGTGTTGATTAGAAATCTTATAACTAGTTCAGTTTATAATCCATAGTCATATCAGTCATTGTTAGAGGCAGACTAGTAATCAATAAAATCTGACTAATCTAAGAAGATATGCTCATTTCTCCCACCACATAATTTTTTCTACCACTACCACCACTTATATAATCTTCCTTCTCACTTGTTATTATAGATGAACTATTTCCACGCCTATTTAATGTTATACATTTTGCTTGGGTACTACATGCCACAACCTCTAGCCAACTCTTGACATTGCCCCAGTAACTCTTCCCTCTTCTGCCTTTACCAACAATGTTCCTTCCTATAGAATCATTTTTACCAATGTATATATTAGACTGAATAATTTCCCCTAACATATCCACATCTTAATCCCCAGAAACTGTAAATGTATTACCTTAGATGGCAAAATAGACTTGGCATATGTGATTAAATTAAGGGTTTTAAAATGAGGGATTAGCCTGGATTTTCCAGGTGGATGTGATGTAATCACAGAACTCCCTGTAAGAGGAAGATAAGATATCAGAGGGAGAGAAAGCCATGCGATGTTAAACACAGGGAGACATTAAAGATACAATGCTACTGGCTTTGAAGACAGAGGAAGGGGCCACGAACCAGAGAATGTAAGGGATATAACTCTAAAAGCTGGAAAAGGCAAGCAAATGTATTCTTTCTCAGAGCTTTCAAAAAGAATCATCCTTGTCAGCACCTTGGTTTTAGCCCTGTATGACTTATGTCATATTTCTGACATCCAGAACTGTAAGAGAATAAGTTTCTGTTGCTTTAGGCCATGACATTTGTAGTAATTTGTTACAGAGCAACAGAAAAATATTATACTGCACAAGCATGCTTTTATCACTATGAATTTGGGGAAAAAAAAAAAAAGCAAAAAAACTTTATGTAGACTAGTTTCTCCATTTGTTACCACCCAATTTCTATACCCCTCTTAGTGGCAGCAACAACAAAATCTCCTCAAAAACCTTGTTTGTTCTTTCTGTCTTCAACTTATCTCCTCCTATTCACTCTTTAATTCACACCAATCAGATTTTCATGCTCATTTCATTAAGGTTGCTGTTGGCTTACACATCGCTAAATCCAATGGTCTACAATTCAGTCCTCATTTACTATAATCTCTCTGCAGAATTTGATAGTTAGTTTTGGTATATTTTCTTTAATCAGGTTGAGGGAGAAAAATATCTTCTTGTTTTCATTACTAAGTCATTCATAAATTATTATTGATACCATTTTTTCTATTCTTCTTAAAACTTAATATTAAAATATTCCAGGACTCAGTCCTCAATACCATTCTCTATATACTCTTCCTCATTTGGTGATTATATGGAGTGCACTGGCTTCAAATGCCATCTCTGTGCCTGAAACTCACTATTTATGTCTGTACCTCAAATCCCTCCTCTAAATTTCAGCTTCATATATACAAATTTCTACATAAAGATTAAGCAGTTATCTCAAACTCAATAAGTACAAATCTGAACTCCTTATCTTCCTTTCCCACATACCCCAAATTGATTTTCTAGTAGCCTTTCTGGTCTCAGTTGATAACAAATGCACCCAATCCCTTGTTCAGGCCAAAAACTTCAAATTATCTTTATTTATTTTTCTCATATCACATCCAATTTGCCAGACTGTCCCTTCTCAATCCTTTATCACCTTTGTTCATCATTATTGCTCCTATATTGTTTGAAAAACTGACTGTTCTACTTCAATTCTTTTATCCCTACAAGTTGATTATTGGAAGCCAGAGCAACCCTCTGTCCTAAATTTTGTGGTCTTTCCCCTTCCCTCACAGCAAAAGTCAGAATATTCAACATGGAACCAAATAATATTTCTCCTCCATACCCTTAATTCTTTGAGCTTATCTCCTACTACACTTCCACTTGCTTATTCTAGTTCATTCCCACTGCTGCCTTGACCTTTGTTGAATATAGGGCACACTTCTGCCTTAGTGACTTTGTGCTGACTGCGAGTTTTTCCATCTGGAATACCTCTATACATAGTTATTTACGATGCTAACACATTTGGAGGCTTTTCTCAAATTTCATCTTGTCAATAAGATTTAATCTGACCATTTTATTTTATATTGATTTCTCAATTTCTACCCTATAATCATTCAAATACTTATTGCATTAAGTAATACACACATCCAGAAACAAATCTTGATCTGGAAGGTTGTACTCTAGAGAAAAATTATAGTTTAACAACTTATAACATATACCAAATATAATAATGCTGTAATGATGCAGAGAGACCCAATCCAGAAAGCTCTTCCTTGCAACTCAAGCAGATTTATAGCAACACGCTAACCCACTCATAGTCTCTTCTACCCCTAAGGCAATGAAAAGTACACGCAAGAAAAGAGCAAGTAAACAAGCATTTTCATGGTGGATATTTTCCGTTTTAAGTAGGCAATAGAGAGAGAGAAAATAAAAAGCTAAAATCACCTAGTAGGTAGGAGAATCACACTTATTCTCATGTCTGTGTGACTCCAATAGGACTTCTGCTTACAAATGGTGAAGTATAGCATCATTAAAACTCAGTAAAATATTTTACGATAATGTTGATTTTGGGGTATGCATATTACATACGCACATACACGGAATTATATATTATTTTCATAGGCAGGTCCTGAACGCTAAGAGGCATGCATAGTTGTACGAAATATTTACTTTGAAAATTCCATTGCAAACTATCAAGTAAATAATATCTATCTTCAAATGCCTGCAATTAGACTTTTACATAATAGTCCATAATGACTCCAATGGAGTCTTCACGTAGGATAGAGTAAGTAATGCACAGCATGTTAGTGATTAGGTATTTACATAATAGTGTATAACAGCTCTGAAGAAACCATCACAGACTATCAACTAAATAAAGCAGATTTTTGAGATATGTAATTTCCTATTTACTTAATTTTGTCAACTCTTGTAAATACATGTAATAAGCATCCTTATCTTTTCTATTTAGATAGATACTAAGCACTGTCAAACTATGCCAAAAGTTTAAACTACAACTTTATTCCTATATCTTTACTCCCCCTTACAAAACACTCGGAGCAGCTGTCTAAATTTGCTTTCTCCACTTCCACATTTCCAATTCTGTTTTTAGCACACGGCAAGTATACTTTCATGCCTATTGGTCTGCTGAAACCAGTCTTAGCAAGGTCTCCTCTTGCCAAATCCATTATTTATTTTCAGCTCTCATCTTACTCGAATTATCAGCAGTTAACACATTTGATCATGTGGCTTTTTCTTGATTCAATTCCATAACTGGTCCTTAAGAATTATGTATTTTCCTCTTTCACTGGCACCTCCTTCCAAATCCCATTAGAAGACTTGTCCTCTCACTGACTTTAGCGTTGCAGAGTACTAGGTTTAATTATATATTCTTTTCTATCTTTAGTAATCCAAAATATTTCAATAAACCCTTTGAATTTAAATACCATTTATGGTTTAATAACCTGCAGTTGTATGTCTGAGTCCCAATTTTGAGTAGTATCTGCCTACTTGAAATCTCCATGTGGATGTTTGCTAAGTAGTGTGGTATAGGGATAATTTCTGCCACCAAAAACAAACAAACAAACAAACAAACAAAAAAGCTCAGCAATACAGATGAGATATATTCTAGAAACTATAAATGCCCTGTTGAGATAGATGGTGAAAATAGTAGGGGTTTCAATTCCCTTTCTTGCATATTATGTTCATGTGAAGTCAAACTACCTGTAACCTCTTGAAACTCTAGGCTTTCTCATTTTTGACACTTCACTGATGTCCCTCTCAGGGCATTTTACAAAAATGTTATCAGTGTTCATCTTAACAACCAGACTTCTAACTATTCCATGTTTTGAAGGTGATAGAGGAATATGCAATGATCTTTCCATGGCCTAGAAAACCATGCTGCTACAAATGTGCAATGATGCAGAGGTACTTTTTGTAGAAAAGATAGTGAGATTACTAATTTTTTTTTCTCAACTTTTGATAGCTTGTATTGTATTTTCATTTTTTTCTTTCTTCTTTTATTTTTTATAATTATGTAAAGTCAGTCTCATAATCAAATTAAATTTAATTAGCTGGATTGTCTAAGCAATTTACTGGTATTCTTGGGACATGGGAATTGATACTAAGTATTCTGAAAGCCTGATTCTGATTCCAAATAAGACTCATCTAGATTAAAAACAGAACTAAAAATGCTAAAAACATTACATCTGGGAATCACATCATCATATTCATAAATTAATCCAAGCTTTGATGTATTTGATGTTCTTTGGACTTTTTATTCTCAATTCAGTGTTAGCACTGAATGAGTATTCATATGCAACCATATGGTTTTAAATAGTTATAATGTTTTTTTCATTATCCAATTTCTGAATATTTCTATACTTAGGAGATATGTCATGAATAAATTTCTACATATTTTCCATCAAAATAGCAGTAATTTTTAAAGTAGTTTGTTAGGTTAAAATCGATGTTCTATTAAGTTCAGCATGTAAAAACCTTTAATGATTTAATGGCATTTGCTTATTAACTACATAGAAAAATTACAGATTTTTTGAAGCTAATAGATGAATATTGAATTTAGTAAAAATTTATTTAAACTGTTATAAACAATTGTAAGACTGTTTTTCCACACTGTTTTATAACAAGAGGTTAGTGTTAAGGGTGTAAAATACGAATATTTTCATTGCACCAAAATACTGCAGTAAAAGTATTATGTATCTCCAGATGTTTAAATTTCTAAAAGGTTGAGACTATTTTGTCTTTAATGCATATTGGTATTGATGTTAAGGTACTTGTAATGTTACTCTGTCAATATGTTCATTATTGGGAAAATTTAATAAATTTTAAAGTATTTATTATTTAATTAATGCCTTCATGATACTGACCTGAACAAAAATGGGTTTAAAAATCACAAGCACTATAAAAATCACAAGCACTATATTTGATTGACTGCTTGAGTGTTACTGAATAAGACTACAATGCCTCTGTTTTTCAAATTATGAATCATATTAGCTGCATGAAATAAATTTACTGGGTTCTCCCCAGCATTAAAATATAAATTAATACAGTAGAATAGGGTATAGTAAAATAGAAAATATCTAACTTACTGGTAAGTGGAAGCATTGTTTTGTACCATTCTTGTTTCACATGCATATGTATGTTCATGTCTTCACCTGAACCATATGCAAATATTTTTTCCTTCGTTTCAATCAACATATTTTGAGAAATACTTATTTAGATTTTTGTATCTGTTTACAGTCCCTGTTCCTTTAATCTGTAAGTTAATTTTGCAATCTATGACAGAGTAAAGACACACATGTTTGACAAGCAATACATAAATATTTGAAAATTGTCCATTTTGAAGGACAGTTAGAGAGTAAGAGAAACTTTCTAAGAAGATATTGTCAATTGGCCAGTATTATGACACTTGTACATATTTGTAACAATTACTTTGCAAGCAGAGAAGATTAACATGATTGTAATACCTCTATTAAGATTTAACTGTTTGAGACTGGAGACAGTCCCAGTCTCTTGGGAAGCAAATCACTGTTAGGGAATGAACACCATTTGTGTTCTATTGGAAATCAGAAAAGGCGGTCAATGTCTGTTAGCTAGTTGAAGAACAATGTCTGACAAAAACATAGCTGAATGGTAGACATTTTAAGAGCTTCATTAAGGATTACTGTACATGAAATAAAATGTATACATTGTAAGTATGTATTTTAATGTGTTTTAAAATATACATAGAGTGGTGCAATCATATAGAACATTTTCATCACCCCAAAAAATGGATTTTTGCTCTTTTGGGTCAGTACTTTTCTCCCATCCTTGTGCCCAGGCTACCATTAACACAGCTTCTAGTTTTTCATATAAATGGATCCATATAGTATATATCCTTTTGTGTCTGGTTTCTTTTTAGCATGCCTTTGAGATTTATTGATGGTGCCTTTACCTTGAGTTAGTTTGTTTCTTATTGGTGAGTAGTATTCTAATTCATGGTATACCACAATTAATCTATCCATTTGTTAGTTGATGTATATTTGAATTATTTTCTATTTCTTTCTAGTGAATAAGTACATAATGAATATATGGATATGACCATTTATTATGGGCATATATTTATGATTATTTGGAAAAATATCTTAAAATCAGTTTGGTGGGTCACATAATAAATATACATTTAACTTTATAAAGAACTGTCAAACTGTTTCTTTAAGAAATGCTTTATTTTGAATTACCACAAGAGTTCAAAATACTCTGAGGTCTCAAAAATATTTAGTGTTGTCAGTATTTTAAATTTGAAGCATTCTAATGAATTTTTTTGTGTTTTTTACTGTGGTTCAATATTGCATTGCCCTAAGGGCTAATAATATTCAAGTGATCGTAAAATCACCTGGGGATAATTGACTTTGTGTCTTCGGCTTTTATTCCATTCCTAGTTTTTTGAGTTCTTGTTTTATCATGAAATAATGCTGATATTTTTACAAATAAATTTTCATGATTCTATTGGGATAATCATTTATTTTCTTATTTAGTTAGTAAATATGCTGAAATATATTGATTCATTTTGAGTTAGACTACTCTGTATTCTTAGGATGAATCTTAATTCATTATGTTGTTTTTTTTCCCTACTATACTGCAATATTTAATTTGTTAAAATATTGTTAAGTATATGTTATTAATCATTCTGAAGAATACAAGTCTGTTTTCTTTTATATAGGTATTTTTTCTGATTTTGGGTATGAGAATAATGCTGGCCTCACTAAATAAGTTGCATAGTGTTTCCTCAGTTTATCTTCTGAAAGAATTTGTGTAGAATTAGTGTTGTGATTTATGTAGAATTGCGTTGATTAGCTATCTTTTAAAAAATGTTTGATAAAAATCACCAATTAAACCACCTTGGCTCAGATTTTAATTACTAGGGAAGAATTTCATCTACTAAATCTTAATAATCATAATCATAATAATGGAAAATAGGGTTATTCCAATTATTCGTTTCTTCTTGAACAAGTGTTAGTGTTTTCAATAATTTTTTTTCATTTCAACTAAGTTGAATTTATTGACATATGTGTATTCATTATAATAATCTTGGTCATTAGTTGTCTAAAAGAGCTTGTTGTAAGGTTTTCTCTTTTATTTCTGATATTGGTAACTTTATTTTCTTTTGTTTCCTTGATCAGTTAGGCTAGAGGTTTATTAATTTTATTGATAGTTACAAAGAATTAGCTTTCAGTTTCACTTATTTTCTTCCTTTTTCCATTTTCTATTTTATTGATTTTTCTCTTCTATCTTTATTATAAACTTACTTTTTGTTTATCATAGACCTAATTTTCCCTTCAATTCTTATTTTTTAAGTTGTAAGTTTATATTAAGCACTGCTTTGTCTGTATCCTCAAAATTTTTGTTTTACTTTTAGTTTAAAATACATTATAATTTCCTTTGTGATTTCATTTTTTTTTCTAGTCAAGGTTTATTTATAAGTATACTGGTTAATGTTCAAATATTTAAAAACATTTTCAGATTTTTTTCAACATCTATTTTATTTATATTTGGATCCAAGGACATACTTAGTATAAACGTATTTTAAAATGTATTGAGACATTTTAATTCATTATGGGTTTTTTTTTTTTTTTTATCTTGGTGAATGTTATATGTGCACTTGAAAATAATACTTTTTGTTGTGAAAAGTTTTCCATAAATGTTAATGTATTTAATCTCATTGATAATATTTTATTACATTTAAAATGTTGTTTTTCTAGTTTCATTAACTACTGAAAGGAGTATTACAGTTTCCTAATATGATTGTGAATTTTTCTAGTTATTTTAATTTTATCAGTTTTTGATATACTGCATATATATATATATGTAGAGAGAGAGAGAGAGAGAGAGAGAGAGAGGGAGAGAGAGACTTACTAGTTTGTAGATCTATCTAGTATCACTTTCCTTCTACCTGCAAAAATGCTTTCAAATTCCCTGCACTATGTTGATGATAAACTCTCTAGGTTTTTGTTTATCTGAAAAAAAGCCATTATTTTAAAAATATATTTTCACTGGATATAGAATTCTAGGTTACAAATTTTGTATGCATGTCTGTTTTTTCCAGTATGTTAAATATTTGGTTCTACTGGCTTCTGGATTGAATAATTTCTGATAAATAGCATGCTGTCATTTGTACCTATATTTGTTCCTGTGTGCATAATGCCTCTATCTCTCTCCCTTTTTTTTTTTTTTTTTTCTGTTTTTGTTTTTGTTTTCTTAGCAATAGGATTATAATGTGCCAAGACAGGGGTTTCTTTACGATTCTTCTGCTTGAATTTTTAGAGTAAACTTTCAAAATTCACAGTGGGCCAACCACAGTGTCCCACACCAGAAATCCCAGAATTTTGGGAGGACAAGGTGGGAGGATAACCTGAGACCAGGAGATCAAGACCAGCCTGACCAATATAACGAGACCTCATTGCTATTAAAAATAAAAATATTAGCTGAGCATGGTGTTGTTTACCTGTAGTCCCGGCTACTCAGTAGGCTCAGGAAGGAAAATATCTTGAGCCCGGGAGTTCAAGGTTTCAGTGAGCAATAATCATGCCATTGCCCTCCAGCCTGGGCAACAGAGTGAGACTGTGTCTCAAATAAAACAAAACTAAAACAAAAATGCACACTGATTTCAATACTTACTTCAAAGCTATAGTAAACAAGACATTGTGATACAGGGTAAAAGATAGACACATAGATTAATGGAACAGAAAAATAAAGCCACCTACACATATGTGATGAGTTGAATGTCAACAATATTGAAAGATGGATAGACTTTTCAACAAATGATGCTAAAAAATTTTGGACATTTTAATACAGAATGAAGACCTCAACTGAGACCTCATATTAACTCAAATGTATCATTTGCTCAAGTAAAAATCTAAATTATATAATTTGTTGAAAGAAACATGGAAAACAGCATTGAGACCTTGGATCATTCAAATATTTCTGTGACATGACAACAAAAGCATGAGCCATAAAAGAAAAATGTTGATAAATTGGACTTTATCAAGACTAAAAAACTTTGGAATTTTAAAAGATATTGTCAAATTGAGAAAATAGGAGAAACTGAGTCGGAGATAAAAATTACACAACTATCTAATAAAAGAATAGAATAAATGTGCATATATGTGTGTGTGTATAAATGTATGTATATGTGTGTATATAAAAGTGTGTATATAGGTATATATATATATGTGTGTGTGCTTACATACACACAACATGCACACACATGCACACACAGTCATTATAATTAACATTACAGTTAACAGCCATTATAATGAATGTGGGAAGGATGATATCAATAAGTGGATATCAATATGTCAGAAGCTGAAAAAAATCTGTTTAAAATGGAAAGGTTTTACAATGATATTGGGTTTCTATCATAAATATGTATGAAAACACTAACAAAAATTTTTCCCACAGTTTTTTTTTTTTTTTTTCTAACCTATCTTCTCCATTTTCCTTTTGCTATATGAGACCTTTGACCTTTCTAAATCTTATCTATTTAGTTTGCCTTTGAAAGTTACAGTGAGTGTTTGTCTTTTGTTCTATTTTTCAGTATCAGGATCAGGAGATACCTGAATCTGTCTATTGTAGTCTATAGTGTCTGAGAATGATAGATTGATGGATAAGGGTAGTCTTCATGCTGTCTATATGTACTGCTTACTCTTGCCCAGAAATTACATTGTTCTCTCTCTCTCCCACCCCCCACATCTCTCTCCTTGTAATTCATAGATTGTGGACCTGTTCTTAGGCAAGATAAAGGGTATCCAAAAGGAGATATATGATATATGGAGAACTGTAGGAAGAGTTATAAATGAAGTTTGTATGTGATCTTTTGGTCCTTTCTTGCTCTGACATTTACCTGCTGGCTGGGCTTTGGGGAACAGCTAGGTTGAGCCTTGGTGTTGGACAATGTTGTTGGTATCTCCGCTGTATTTGTTAGTTTAACTGACTTCTTTCTGATACTTTAGATGGATAAACACTCTTGGACATAACCATATGTTTTCTGAGACTTTTCTATTCTGAACTTTTTATACTTGCTATTGAAATCAGCCAAAAGAGTAAATGTACAATTTTCTTCTGTTAAATTACAGAATACTCTAAATCTGCTTCTCTCCATAATTATGGAAAATTTTGATTAGATTTTTTAAACAAAGATCAGAGATTTTGCCTTCCAGGATTTTGTGAACATTAGAAAAAAATATGACAGGCAACTGTCACACTGGCTATTGCTAAATTAATGTTGCTTTTTGTTATTTTGAAGAAGCATTTTGATATAGCACAAAAAGTACAAATTTGTGAGCCAGATGGCACTTAAGTTGAATATCAGCTTCTCCATTTACTAGTTTCATTGCACTTTTGAGTTTTTGCACTCTGTCCTCTAAACTAAATATTCTAGTAATTTTGCACTCCTTAAAGAATTCAATTTCATTTAAATACTGAGATAATACAGGAAAAACACAATAGAGATTTTAGAACATGCTATGTATCTGACAAATATTTTTTCTTCCTTACCACAAGTAATTTCTTTTCAGTAATCAAACTCTTGTGAATAAGGGAAGCTTGGTAAAAAATTGAATTTAAATTCACCTGATTTTAAAAATGGTCTTTGCACATGCTTCATTGGAATAAAAACGTTATATTGCAGTTTTATCCTTGCTTTATAATTTTATAGCTAATATTTTTATTGAAATTATCAGTGCTAATTTATTCATTCTTGACATGTATTAGTTCAGCGATAATAGAGGGGAAGAAACTTTCATCCCTATTCTAAGTAAAAATTGAGTATTTTGACATTATTGGAAAAGGAAATTTCACAAGAATGTGAAAACAACAGTGACCTAGAGGCATCCAGTAAAGGCAAATATGATATTAAATACAATTTTTATTGAACAGTGATATGCTTTTTCTGTGTCCCCACCAAAATTTCATATTAAATTATTATAGTTCCCATAATTCCCACGTGTCGTGGGAGGGACCCGGTGGGAGGTAATTGAATCAAGAGGTCTTTCCCATGCTGTTCTCATAATAGCGAATAAGTTTCATGAGATCTGATGGTTTTATAGGGGGCAGTTCCCCTGCACATGGCCTCTATTGCCTGTTGCCATGTAAGACATATCTTGCTTCCCCTTCACTTTCTGCCATGACTGTGAGGCCTCCCCAGCACTGTGGAACTATAAGTCAATTAAACCTCTTTGCTTTACAGATTACTCAGTCTCTGATTTGTCTTTATTAGCAGCGTGAGAACAGACTAATAGACATAGGCTCCTAAAAGTTTATAAAATTTTTATGGTAAGAACTTTGCTCAGTAGATGGATGCATGGTGTATAGCATACACTCAAAACCATAATTACTAATCTCCTTCTTTCCTACCTTTCTAGAATGTATCCATTTTTCATTAGCATTTGGAACAGAAACATATTGTTATAATCTGTAGATCCATTATGTTCCCCAAAATCTTTTTCTGCATTTAATACATAGGCACAAAAAACACATTCATTTCATTTCTGCTGACCTAAATGTGAAATGGAGTTTTAAAAAATGTAGTTCATATTCCCTGATACTAGGTTGGGAAACTAGGTAACTGAATAACTATTGCACCCATATTCACATTCCAATACAAATATTTGAATTTGTTATTATCTTTTAATTTTTTATATAATTTCGATAATTTAACAAAATAATTTGGAGGACTCAGAAAGCAATGTGTCAAATCTTCTTATCTGTATAACCTGTGAGTACCTCCACACTTTTTGGTCACCATAGGTGAACTTTATTTACATGATAAGAAAGTGAATAATTAAATGCAGATGGAACTAATAAGATTTGTGAATCCTATATTGCGTATTCAAGCATAGTATTAAAATTGAAAATGTATGATTTCTTGGAGAATTGAAAGACTGATCAGCTGGGAGCACTGCAGCTGACGGTTGCTAGAGCATTGGTCTAGTCATTTTACTGGTGTTCTAGGAAACTAGAGATGCATTGAAAAGTTAAGCCGGGTATCTTCCTTAGTAACATTGCTAAAATGGTTGGACTTGTACAAACACATGAGTACTTCTAAAATATTTTATATATTTTTATTATTTTCTGTCATTATCTCTGAACATAAAGCTAGACCATTCCATTTAATTTTTCATTCCAAGTCTTTTTCTTTTTTCAGTTTCTCAAGGGTAATTGAGGCAAAGACCCTGACAGAATATTGTATGGGGGAGGGAGTGGGAGAGATGCAGGGTTACTTACTTGAGGTGAGAATAGAAGTAAACCAGCAACAGCCGCATGTGATGGTTCATGCCTATAATCCCAGCACTTCAGGAGGCCGAGGTGGGTGGATCACTGGATTTCAGGAGTTAGAGACCAGTCTGGCCAACATGGTGTCTCTACTAACAATACAAACAATTATCCAGGTGTGGTGGCACACTCCTGTAAATCCAGCTACTTGGGATGCTGAGGCACCAGAATTGCTTGAACCCAGGAGGTAGAGGCTAGTTAGGTATGATCATGCCACTGCACTCCAGCCTGGGAGACAGAGTGAGACTGTCAAAAATAAAAATTAAAAAAAAATAAGTAAAGCACGAAAGACCTGTAAAGGATGACTATATTCAGTACAGTAATGTTCTTGAGAAGGTAATTGATAGCGGAACATCCGCCCTGAGGGCTTAAGAAGGTATCTATAGGAGGAACCAAATGAGACCTATCCCTACACCGTGATAAAAACACCTTGGTTCTAGAAATGAGATATTCGAAAGGGTGTCATGTTTATTTGGGCTAGGACAAAAATCCCTACAATATACACACTCATATCCAGATGATCCTTAAACAACACAGGGTTTAGGGGAGCTGTGTAGTTAGGTCACATAACTTAACTATTAATAGCCTACTGCTGAGCAGAAGCATTACAGATTACAAACAAGAGATTAGCACATATTTTGTATATGTATTATACACTGTATCCTTACGATACAGCAAGCTAGAGAAAAGAAAATATAGTAAGAAAATGGTAAGAAAGAAAAAATATATTTGCTATCCATCAAGTGAAAGTAGATCATCATATAGGTCTTCAACTTCATCTCCTTCATGTTGAGTAGGCTGAAGAGAAAGAGGAAGGGGAGACTGTTGGTCTTGCTGCCTCAGGGGTGCCAAAGGCTGAAGAAAATTCATGTATAAGTGGGGACCCACACAGTTCAAATTCATATTGTTCAAAGGTCAGCTGTATTATACTAATTCTATTACATATGAATAGAAATATGATGTATACTTGAAGTTTATATTTGTAGTCACAGGCTCCTGAGCTACCATAAACTCGTTGTTTGAAGTGTTCCGTGTTTGTCAACAGTGCAAATAATTCATTCTTTCATGGTTTATTAGGGGAATTTTTAGATTTCTCTTTTAAAGCACTATGTCAGTTTTCACCTTAATAATTTCAAGTTTTGATTTTCTCATTCCAATTATTTTGCATGAGAATGATTCACGTCCCAGATATATTTCTCCACATTCATTTTCACATCATATGAACTGAGACCAAAAAATTCTAAACTTTTTGTAAGGTTTAATTGTCTACCAGATTTTACTTGTGTTACTTTCTTTGGGTATAATAATGGAAGAGTAGTATGTGGAAAAATATGGTTTATGGTTATTTGTTCTGTTCTCTTTAACATCACCTAAATATTGCACTCTCTTATAAAACTACACCTTGAAAGTAATATAAGCAAACTCTAATATATTCAGAGGAAATCGACAAGTTTTATAAGATAACTTAATAGTTTCCCGCATGGGGAATAACTGAAGGAAACCAATAGTAAATGGAAGAAAAGAGAATTCCTAAGGAGTCATAAAAAATGTACCAAATTTACCAAATATGTAGAAGTATTTATCTTTCTGTCTTTTCTTCATAGTTTTAATATAACTATATACTTGAGACAAAATGTTTGAGAGAGTCAGGTATTTTAATTTCTATTTGCCTCTAGAAAGTTGCATGTAAATCTGTGGTGTTAGGCTTTTTGTACTTATTGGTGTGTGTGTATGTGTGTGTCCCATTGAATTATGAATAATGAGCTTATTGAGGTTAGCAACCTCATCCTGTACAGCTACATAAGTGACCTGGTGGGGGAGAACGATATAGCAACATTCTCTTCCTCCTTCTCAACATCATCAATATCAACATTATCAACATCATCGTCATCATAAAAAAGCAGCTCATTTTAGAGTAGGTATTGATGTCAGCCCTTTACCATAGGCAAAATTATTAGCAAAATAGGGGCCTATTTGTATTTTCTTGCAGGTTTTTGCTGTATTACGCAAGTACCTTAAAGCCACATACTCACAGATTCAAGTATACGACAGTCACAAAATACAAGGTAGGTATTCTCAAACAAATCTGTCTACAAATCCAGAGATATGATACATGGTCAGTATGGGTGTTTTTTTAAATAAATAAGCAAAAGACAATACATGAATAACTCTTACAGTTTTTTTTTTATTTCAGTTGTGTACCTTATCCATGAGACTCTCATCTATTGGTGATATTAATCACTATTTTCTTCTTCACTATTTTTGTCCAAATCTTTTGTTAATTTTATTATCTCAAATACAGATCTGTGTACTTCAATTCTACATATTGTCCCTCCAAATATGTTAATATTGGTGGCATTTCCTTTGTCTTTATACCATCTAAACATAAATGAATGAAACAAGTGTAAAATCAATAAAAATGTTGAGGTAACGACTTCAACAAGTTAACTTTATCTGAGTTAACTTGCTTTTCCTCAAAAGATCCAGCTGTATATAGGAATGAATATGCCGATTTAGGGCACAGGGTGTAACAATAAACAGAGAGCCTTTTCCTGGACCTAAAGATATTTTGTGGCATGCATCTCCCCTACTTTGTCTTTTTCTTTTTTATTTCAGTTAGAATTTTGCTGAAACACCATATCTTTGTCTCTTTCTTTTACCTCCTTTCTTGCTGGTTCCTTCAAAACAGTTCTATGAATATGCACTATTCTTTTTCTTTTGTTTGTAAGCAAAACAGAAACCCCAGTGTCTGAAACTCAGACATTTTTAGCATATTATAAGTATCAGCAAGATATAGAGCTTCACTTTCTGTGTCCCTGTCTCTGCCATTCCATCACGCTTCCACTTTTTAAGACATTCCTTGGAACTACGTACTTATACAAATAAATTTAAAAGTTTTTTTATCCAAATAAGACAGACTTCAAAGTTTCATGTGCCTGCAATGTGATTAGAATAAAAAACGATGAAAGACACCTGGTTTATATTTGCAGTTATAATCCATTGCTTCTATTTTAATGTAAGAATGATTTCATTTGGGATTTGTTTCTTTCAAACATCAGGCACCAATTTCTTTTTCCTCTGCAGATAACACAACAGCAACATTTATATTTGTATTTCCTAGGAGAGATACAATCAAAAGTAAAAAAAAAAAAAAAAAACAAAACAAAATATGGTGTCATTTGGACAATAAGTACACACTATGCCAGCTGGGACCGTCTGCACGGAGACAGAATGGGTCAGTACACAGTCTCATCAGCGTTTCTCTTCTCCAGCAAATTCACCTGACTTGGCTATAGAGGAAACAGACTAGATGAGGCCTTTTATAACAAATTCTATTACTAAGAAGACAGCTTTTCAGTTTAGTGTCCTAGTTAAGTTTTATTTTCAAATGTAATAGTACCATCTTCTGCAAACCTTTTGTAGAGGACAGTTTCATTAATGAGATACTTATTATCAGGAGGCAGTGTTGTACAGTGGGGAGATAACAGGGGTTAGAATGGGACAGGCCCCAGTATAAATCCTGGTTGGTCCACTTACATTATCAGGGTAGCTACTATATTAATTTATAGTAATTGCCATTGACTGAATGGTAGGCATATGGCACACATTGTGTAAAAGTTTTGCATGTGTTATCTCATTTATCTTAGATTCAGAGTGTAATAAAGGCTTTACATGTATAAAAAAAATGAAAAAACAAAAAAACTGACAGTGTTTAAGTCAATTGTCCTGAAAGACATTTTTTTGCTAAAGAGCAAATGTGAGATTTAAATTCTGGCATTCTGACTCCAGGTTCCTCTTTGATGGAAATAGTAATAGCAAATACACAACTTATTGGTTTCTTTAACGGAAGCAGAAATAGATGATAACTTGACATGCTTGCATAAGTGACTAGGAACTTAAACCTTTAAAATCTTTCTTTTTCTTAAGATAATTTAGAACAAATGGCCAGTCCCTTGATAAAAGTATTTTCTACAGTAAAATGACCTTATTCTGTGACCTTCATGACAATAGTTTATTTCAGTACAATTCTTCAAACTTACTGATATCAGCAATAAAGGCATATATTAATCAACTATAAATTGATATTTGAAAAACATAAGCCTTTCAGGATTATAACTTTTTTTTAACATTTAAACTAATAAAGTTGCCAATGAAACATTCATAGGAGTGAAAGAGAAAAGTTCACATAGAAATCAAATTGAAAACTTGGCATGTTGGACTGTAGCACTAGATTCACCATAAGTATAGATCTTAGTGCTTAGAAGGCTAATTCAAGTGTCGTGTCTCATGCAATTAATCAACACATTCATATTCTGGAAAGGTTATAGCAGGGATGATGCTAGCTGTTCATAATTTTATGAGAATACTTATTACTGCTTCTTTGGAAATCAGTTTTCCATTGAAACAATATCCTGTTTAAATTTTCATGAACAAATTTGTATCTATTGAAACAGTTCCAGTTTTTAAAAAAAGTTATGATTTTTACTTGCAGTTGGATTTGTATTTTTAAAATGCATGCTGATTGATATTATTAAGATTCATCTTTCCGGAACTCTTTTCAAAATAAGTGTGTTCAGCTACAATTCTATATAATTTTTGGCTGGATAACAAATTCATGTCACTGAACTTTTTTTTTTCCTAATTTATACTATTATATGCCTGGTTTCATTACCGACATTTTTAGCAAAGGGAAATGATTATTCTTTCTTTAGTATGTTATGAAAAGGTAAAAATAATTGTCTTTATTTTTGTGTTTCAAACGATTCAGTGTTAATTCTTAAAAGCACCTGATTTCTTTCTTTCTTTTTTTTTTTTTTTTTTTTTATCTGTGGCATAACTTTTTGTGGGAAATGGGGAATTTGGGTAATTATTTTGAAAAGAATGACAAAAGATTCAATATATCAAAATTTTTAGATAACTAAAAGCTTTCTTTATCTCACATTTTGGGTATAACATCACTAATTATATAATCATTTTGCTCTTTATAAGCACCTTATCATGTTTTGAAGTTTATGTAAAATACGACACATGAATTATGAATCAAACCATCAATATTACTAAATTCTTTGAAAGCAAGTGACTTAATATTGTTGTTTATCACCTTTTACATATTGTGAGTTATATAACATTTTCTTAAAGTTCTTTATGACTTATTCATAACTTATTTGTTCATTTGTCTACTTAATATATAGGTCAGAGTTTATATATTCAGGAGGAATTTACATAACAGTAACACCACTTAAGAATAACACTGGCTATTATGATTATATAACCTTGATTTAATTCTAAAATCTCCACTTTCCCATTAATCTTATAATAGTTAAAAATATTGGTTTTGACAGCAATTGACCTTGACAGATTAAAGTCTCTTTAGAACTTTTCACCGTAATTGTCGTTGTCACAACTAAGTGAAGCAATCAGTTGCAACCTTGGTAGGTATTCAATAATAAGATCACTCTCTCCAGATTCCAACCTTCTTTCTTTTATATATCATTGTTAGTTCTATCTTTCTAAACCACTATTTGTCTTGAGCTCTTCCCTTGCTCAAAAGTATTTAATCCAATAGCTTTTTATCTTTATGACATTAGATTTCAAGATATTTTGTAGGTCCAGAGAGATCCCAGCACTCGTACTTGAGTACGAGTCTAAAACCCAACCCCTGCTACCCCCAAGATGTTGCTTTGCCAAAGAAAATGTTTCTTTCAGATACAAAAAAAAAAAATAATTCAGGCTGTAGGATCAACCACTTGAAAAATATGTGTAGGGATTTACTTGTATGAGAAAAAGAGGTTATAAAAAATGAAGTTTGAAAATACATTGAGCGATCAAAGGCATTTTCTGCTCAGAGATATGAAGTAGGGATTCAGTGATAGAGACAAATTCTAGAAATGTATTTAAAGTAGAGTGACCATTGTGTGTAAGGCTACAATCAGGATGTGATTTTCATATGTCTAAAGGCTCCTGTATGTCTTCACTGAATTTCAATTATCAAATGAATTGCCAAAATTAAGCAGCTTGGACAGCGCTGGTTGGTGACGCCTGCTACAGTAAGTAAGTATACTACAGTAGAAATTTCTATCATCTTACTGGCTCTATCAATTTTATCCCCAGATACTCTCTCCGTTCCACATATATCCTTTGGTTCTCCCATGCAGCTGATCAAATTTTATCCCATGCAGAGGCTTCCTTGATTACTTTTCCACCCTAGAATTTGATTTTTTTTTTTTACACATATCACTTACCAATTGTTGTAGTTTATGTTTTTCTTCCCATTTAGCTACCTCACAGAAATCAGACACATGTTAACTTAATCTGAAAAAATGTAGTATATATAGAAGTGATAGATAGCAGGAGATTTAAGAGCCACTGTTGATTTTTATCCTTGTTTGTTCACTGAAGCATAGTAACTGGAATGCCAGCTGGAATGTCAGATGGGGTCTGCCCCTTTGCCTAAATCCTGGAATAAAGAATGCATGGAACAAAGCCATACCTTTGCCACACGGACATATAATATTAATGAGTTAAACTTTTGTGGAAATAATCCTAGGAAATTCTTTGACTTTTTATTACTACAACATAATTTAACTAAAGATGACTGATAGACCTATTGTCTCAAGTTATTAATTTTAGTTCTCAATAGGCTTTTATTGCTAGAAATTAGCGCACACTATTTAGCCCTTAATGTCTCCTATATTTTGCTTGTATATCCTGAATTTGGTGTACTATTTAATTTTTATAACTGTATAAAGTTTTATATTTTCAAAATTAAATCTTTTGTAGATAATGTGATAATGCAAATGTCTCAAAGTTAGTACTTTATAAAGGTAGGATTTGAATCTAGGTTTAGATAATTTGAACACTATGTAATTTGCTATATCACACATATAATAGATGTTAAAGTATTTTTGTATTTGTTTATGATTTTTTATAAAGATAGCGTCTTCCTGTGTTGCCCAGGCTGGTTTCAAACTCTTGCTTTGAAGTGATTCTCCCACACTAGCCTCCTAAAGTTTTGGAATTATGGGTGTGAGCCACTGTACCAGACCTAAAGTATTTGTTGAATGAGGAAGTTAATGAATGAGTGAATTAATAATTTAATGCTGTGCACTAGAAACATAGAGAAGAAGAATATAATTCCCATGTAATTAAATAGCTCATAATCTGTGGGAGAAGGCTTAAAGTAAGTTTGCATTACAGTAAATTGTATTAGGGAAATGAGAAGCATATGTATATGGTTCAAAGAGACACTTGCTGAAAATTTCACACATTATCTCGTTTCTTTAAATCATCTCATGGAGTAAGGTATATCTACCTTTCTTGAAGAATTCAAGCTTATGACAGTAAAAAAATAAATAAAACTGGTTGAACTGAAAATGGCCAAATCCAAATTTAATTTACTCAAAAACTCATGCTTAGATTTTTCAGTACAGTCTGCCGGATTCCTTTGATAAACAGGTGTTGAGATTTAGATGATTCAAACTGCTTCATATACTCAGTTCATTTTTCCTTGGTAACTTTCAATGTAGTCTGAGCAAAATAGTGTGAACTGTTTGCTCTCTGCCCTGACAACTTGCATTCTGAGTCAATTCATAATGAAGTCCAGCCAGAAAAGTCAGAGCCCACTTCAAATAGATGTGGAAGTACTTTGTAAACTGTCCAATATGATCCTATGGTCATTTTGTATCTTTATTAACCTGAGTCTCAGAAAGCATAATCATGTATGAAGAAATTCATAATAGGTAGAAAAAGACAGAATAGAATAAAATAGATTTGTTTCATTTTCAAGGGCTGGCCAGTCACAAGTTATTTAGGTTATTCAATCTCAGTTATCCATCACAATATTAAGGGTAAAATATGACATAGTGCTTCTTTGGTCTTTTTAAGTGCTCTACTAAAACCACATAAATATAAAATAATATTTGAGTGTAAAACTGGTATAAAGCTCTGCTCTTATTTGCATTAAAAAAATCAATGATGCGGCCAATGAAATTATTTATTACACTCTTAATTTATCTCAGTGAGTGAATGACAACCTTCTCCCATTAGGACAATTCAAGTAATAAATTTATGATGTGCAATACATTTCATGGGTCAAGAGATAGTATGTGTCATATAAGCACTACGGTCAGAAAACCTTCCCTGGAGAGTTAATATATATTACTGCGCCAATGTTCATAATGCTTTGAGTTGGCAAATACACTCACATTTTTTTTGCCCAATATATTCTATGATAATGAATCCTAAGTTGAAACTGATTCCTCACTACATATAGATATATGTCCATGAAAAGGTATGTTTAGGGAAAAATGCAGTTTTAATCAAATTAAAATATTAATTCAGTATAGAAGTTATACCATTTAAAATAAGGATGTATTACAATATTATAGCATTAAAAAGCACTTTCCTAAAATGAAACTCTTTAAAAATAATTGATAAACAAATTCTGCTAAATTGTTCAAGTTTGTGAATTATTCCTAGGAAATAAGATATATATTTTTCTAAGGAAAAAAACTAACTCTCAAAGTGCTTTAGTATGCTGCAAAAGGTATTTGCTAACTTGAATGTCAATTGCTATGCTTAAAAAGAAATCCTGGTGATATTAGTAATCATCCCTAATATTTGTACTGAACTTTACAGTTTATAAAGATCCTATGCCTGTATGACTTCAGTTCATCTTAATTGGAACTTCAAGTATGAATAGACGTTCAACACATATTTCAACATGAATTAAAGCCCTCCTATTTAATGAAGAGAAACCTATTGATCAGTTTGTTCTTGTTCCATTGAGCTTGAAAACTGTCTCACTTGTGGTTCCTGGTCTGTTTTTAGGAGCCTTGAATAATACATTTACTTGGTTTTCCTGTACAAGGAAACTATAGACAGTAAGTAAATAATCATAGTAATAAAAATGACTATTTCCAGCTGTAATACTAAGAACTATAGAAGAATTAGCACATTAAATGCACACTAAAACACATAAGATGGAACTAGATATTACTATTAATCCATTTAATGATTTAGGACCCTGAAACTAGGAGACCTCAAGTAATGTGTTCAAAATCTCACAGCTACTAAAAACAGAGATGCAACTGGGAACCCAGTTCTTCTATCAGTAGGTGTGTTTGTGGGGGGTGGGGCGGTGCGGGGAGGCAGTGAGCCAGTAAGCCTGCTAGACAAATTCTAAATGAGTTACAATCTCTACAATCTCTATTTTTCAAATATTATTTTCTTTTAAAATTTCTAATGAGCACATTAGGCTTTCCCTTACATCAGCACTTTCATGATGACATTTATAAGCCCATATCATCATTCTTCAAAGTCAGTTCTTTGGACTCAGTAGTCAGTTCTGTTGCATAGTCTAGGATCCATTTCATATCAAATTTAAATTGCTTTAATAAGCCCATTATAACAGTATACATTTTTGTAGTTTTAGAATTCAGCCAGAGCTTTTCATGAACACTAGGCTTAATTATTCATGAAGCTTTTCAAGGAAAAATGCTAAGTCTAAATGTCTTCAAAGAAACAAATGTTGTATGAAAGTTTGCTTTTCTTTCTTCTTTTTATAGCTCTTTATCAGAATGGTGTATAGAAGAGGTCTTACACAATATGGTTTAGTTCATCAATAAACACAGATTGATTTTCCTGAGTATAAACCAAGTTTTGAGACAATAAAAGCACATGAGACCTACTTGGCATCTTGCTTGCATAAATAACAAAACATTAAGGTAGACAATAATATCTTTTTTCAATAAATTACTTGTTTCTTATGACAAAAAACATTAACTGTGCAAGGTCTGGAAAATTTCAGAAAGGCAAATTATTCAAAATATCACTTACAAAATGCACATTGTTATCAACACACGGTTGATTGCATATAGTTTTTCTTTTTGTAATTTAATCAAAGTGATGAACATAAAATAAATGATAATCTCCCTTGTACTTTTTAACTGTGCATTTTTAAATAAACTTTTCTTTATTAAATGCTCTTTGAAAATAGATTAATGATTTTATGCTAGTGTGTTCTATGAATAAATCATTACACATGTAGTCCAATTTCTTAGTATTGAACTATTTTGGATTTTCAAACAATTATACACTTAAACTTTACATTTTGGAAGTGGTTCACTTCTTAGGTGAAAAATACATATGTAAACCTCCAAGTAAAATAAAAAATTGCTTTTCAGAAAAATGTCATTTATTTACAAAAAACATTTTAAACCTTTAAGTAATATTGTACAAATTGCATAAAACATTTTAACTTCTGGCAAGCTTCTGAGACATATAGTCTTGGTTTTTTTCAACCAATCCAGCTTCTCACAAAATCTAGAACCTCGATTAATTTAGTATTTCCTGACTTCATCTGTATTGTTTCCTGGCTTTTAAGCATTATTATAAATTTAACCTATAAATCCTCAGTCCCTTGACAGTCAATAATCTGAACCCAGAGATATCAAACTCAAGCACTATATTCAGATAACATTATTTTGCAAGATAACCAGACACTACTGAATTCACATACACATGAATTTGTATTATGTGGAAGTTTCAAAATATTTTTAAGTATTAAGTTAATATTAGAATTTGGTTGGTGCAAAAGTAATTGTGTTTAATTGAATTTGTTAGCCGGTTAGCTGCAATTACTTTTGCAGCAACTTAATATTAAATAATTAAAAATACCAAGCCTAGATTAAAGGATTACAATTTTTTAATTTTAGTAATAGTTTAATATTATAAATTAGTCAAATGTGAATTTGTAAGAGAATTTAACACTAAATTCCTAAACCACACACATACATATATATAATGTATGTCTACATATATGTAATATTCAACTATACTACTTCAAATTTAATTTTTATTTATACACATTTAGAAAATAAGAAAAATCACATATTTGAGAGAATATATGTAAAAATTTTGCATAGTTCATTGATTATTGGACTTTTAGATGTTTTGTATATTTAGAGAAAGATACAGTGTAGAGGAATTTAGTAGTTTGACCACTTGGAAAGTTACTTACTATAAAAACTTGGCTAATTCACTCTTTACTCATATTATCAAGTATACTTTCTATAAGAACTGACTGATGGTAATAATGCCTCAAAAACTCCTAGGTTTTATTTTTGCCTTTGTTTTTAATAGTCACTTTGCAAACAGAAGAAATTGAAGTATAAATGTAAACACCAAATCTCTATATATTTATACTCAGAAACAAACACACATTTTCTTGGCAGTAACACACACATACATACTGTATAGTGCTGTATGTCTCTCTCTCTGTTTCTCTCTCTATATCTATATATATTTATTTATTTTGTATATGTATATCAAGTATATATTTATACACCACATCTTATTGATAGCCTTTGATATTATTAGATTATATAGAAACCATCTGTTTTGTGACCGGTACTATCTTGAATTACTTCAATCTTCTTTTAGCTCCCAACATGTTTAAGCATTTCAAATTATTGAAGTGAGGTCATAATAAAATTCTTCTAATAATGTAATCAAGAAAAAATAGCAATCAGAACATATCACAAAATTTTTTCATTATGCTTTAATAGTTACGATTTTTATTAAGGAAAAAAATAGCCCTTTAGAGAAGAGTGTTAATAGTCAAAGGAGGAAGATAATTAGTTTACACATCGTTAAGGGCAAAACAGAAATTTTATTTTATATATATTTTTTAATTTCAAAAGTAATTAACTTTTCACAAGAATTATTTACTACCAGAATGGAAGATATTATCAGAAATCAGGGAGATATTATCTGTGTCCTATTGTTATCAATAAAGACACAGCTTAGAGTTTAATTTAGTTTCCCTAATTCACACAGCTAACTGTATATAGAGCCAGAATTCAACCTATGACTTTGTCCATTATGACCTTTGGGCTATAGCAAATTATTTCTTTTTGACAACTGGGAACCTAACCAGAAGCAAGTGCACAGCCAGTGAGACTATGGACAACATTTTTCTACATAGGTCTCTACTGTTACTGAGGACATATTTTTCCATTTGGTACCATTTTCATAGTAATATCATCTAGTATCATGGAATTAAAAACATCTATACATCCTTACTCCTTAACGTTTTTTGTTAATTTCGGACTACTCTCTTTTAATCAACCTTCACATGGGGATATCTCGTAGTCATTTTAAACTTAATATGTACAAAATTGAGTTCCTGATCTTCTGTTCAGAAACCTGTCCTATTCCGTATTTTTTATCTTAGTTAGTAACTCCTTTATTCTTCTAGGTCTATCCCATTTTTTTTTTTTTAATTTTAGTTAGTAACTCCTTTATTATTTTAGGTACTAAGATGTAAAAACCATAGGGTCATTCTTGACTCCTATTTTTCTCTCACATTGAATAGCTAATTCATTAATAATTTCTTGTGGCTTTATTTTCAAAATATACCCGTAATGCAACCATTCCTCACGACCTACTCTCCTATCGTCTGGTCCAAGCTTATATTTGTTCTCACTCAAATTATTCCAATAGCCTCCTAAGTAGTATTACTGTATTGATCTCTCTTCAGTGTATTCCCAGCCACATGAGTGATTCTTCTAAAACAGAAAGAAAAAAACATTTTTTTTTTTTTTTTTTTTGCAGAAAACCTTACAATGACAATGAATCATAATAAAGCTATGAGTGGCAATAAATTCTGTCTCTTGTTAACCTCTCTGACTTCTATCCTGTGACTCATCCTTTGATCTGAGTTAAAACCAAATGGACTTCTTTTCCTCTTTCTATAAGAAAAGGAGAGGTACACAGCGATTTTAGCTAAAAGAGATTTTAGTCAATACCCAACGTGTCCTCTTCACTTTACTTTTCAGTTACCCTGCTTTATTTCCTTCACAGAACATACAGTGGTCTGTAATTATCATGTTTATTTATTATTTATTTACTGCTTTGAGCAACCAGTATTTTATTTCTTATTCCAAGTGTGCTTCAGCCTTTTTATCTGTATAAGATAAAGAGAGGGCAGTGGAGTCACCAGGCTTTCATAATACCTGTAATTCTCAGCCACATCTTTAAACCAAAGAATTATCTCCTGCTAGAATCTAAAACTTTGGCTCTTACTCCTTGTCCGTATGGTTCACTCAGATATACTAATGGAAAAAATTAAGATAATATGAGTCTATTGATACATAATTACTTCCAATAACCACATATATTGGAATAACTATATGTGTATTTAGATGCAGTTTTATAGGTTAGCAGAAAATATAACAATAGATTTCTACCTCACACCTCTAATGAGCATTCTACAGTGCTACCTCTTCCAGGGACTGTCCTGAGTTATCTTTTCTTATCATGCCTTTTTATTATTGAAAAAATAGATACAATATATGTAATAAAATTATATATGCAATATAGTAAAATACAGTAAAAAGTATATACGCATATATATTCTTTCCTGTGATAATCTGCTGATGCTTGCTAAGTTTAATGAGACCTGTGTGTTTTTAAACCACTGCAATGGGAGTTTGCATTAAAGGAGAAAGATTGAGCTCAACTCCAAATATAGAATGGGCAAGTGAAAATTTATAGCCAAGGAGCAGGATAAGGATCAGTGCGTGGCATGTTAATAAGTGGAAACATCATAATTGCAGAGGATTCTAGTGAAGATGACCTAACAGAATTCTCACTGAAGATAGGCCAGGGTGATCAGACATCACCTAGGGGATGGTAAAGGATGAGGTCCCTTATCAGATATTGAGAGTGATCAGACATCAAGGGTGGGGATTTCTCACTAAACGAACTTAGCAATAGTCTTTGCTAAAACTGGATTTTATAAGGAAGTGCACAGATGGACCTAGAAGAAACTTTAGGATCCTGACTAAAGTTAAGTCAAGCAAAAATCTTCTCCAGGGAAGACAGCATTCCAGACACACAGGGTACAGCCAGTGTGTGCAGCCAGTGGCCACACTGGGCAATGTGACTGGCCTTAGTCTAGCATTAGCAGTGAGGCCACTGAGGCTTGCGCAAAGTTTGGAAGAATTGAGATTAGACGATGTTTTCATTTTCAAAACTTTGGCTTTTACTCTAGAAGTGATGGGAAACTCATGGAGGAATTTGGACAGAGGAGACATAATTTGGCCAACATGATCACATACATTTTCACTGACTGAGTGAAGTTATCAAACCATTTAATTTGAAGCCCATGATAGATGAAGGACTTAGTTAAGAATGAAAGCCTAATTAGTTGCAAACCAGTACTAAAACCCAAATCTGGTTCTTACTTTTGCCCTTATATAAAATTGTAGGATTTTTCCAAAGGACAATTCTTGCATCTTTTATTCCTCTAATACATCCTGCATTTCCAGTCTCAAGAGCAAAGCAAATTAATTTCTATTTTGTTGTTATATAAATGTCATCTGCTTTCGAATCATGAGCTTTTGCCGATACAGAAATTCTATCTTTAGAAAAATCCCAATGTCTTCTTCAAATAAATAATCTTCCTGAATATTGCTATTTGCCCTTTAAAAATAGATTTAGTTTTATATAAGAAAGATTTTAGAAACATGTACAGTGTGATAAAAAGAAAGTGTAATAGAATTCAAAATAAGGAAAATGCTTTTTCCTAAGAATGTCAGAAAACCCCAGTGTAATGGCAGGATAGAAAACTAGCCTTTAGGGCCCAATAATTATTGACCCCTATTTCTGAGAAGCAGCATTTAATTGAACTCCTCTTACTAAATCAATTTCCTGGAATGAACAGAGGCCTTTGTCCTCAGCTCTAAATTAACATTACATCAAAATAAATGTTATTACTTAGACATCTCTTTCAAGCATTTTGTTAGCCTTTATTGGTACTGTAGCTCATATTTAAATCTTTTATCTGTCATTTTCATTTCTTGGACAGAGTACTCTAATATATTGTCTCTTACTCTACAAGCAGTATAATGCAAGTTTAGTGTGCAGTAAAATTATATTTGCCAAGAAAGATATTGGATGAGCATGTTGAGTTCTATTCACATGCCCTATATATGCCAGGACATATGGTTGAGAAGATAAAAGGAAATTCTATTGTACCTTAATCATTAAATACCACATGTTTCTCACTGAGCAGCAGGGCAAAATACACTGAAAATCCTTGGGTCATTGTAAGTGGACAGATTCCTAACACTGTAATTCTGCCTTTTTGAACAAGAGAAAAATGGATTTCACCATCACTTAAAATGAATTTGTAAACCTGGGACTTTTCAGTCCAGTCTAGTTTCTTTCTTGATTACCAATGCAATTGTAGTTCTGTTTCACCATGTTGAATCTATAAGTTAAAACCAATAATCTCACTTTGGTCATTATTACTAAAATGATATCTGATGCATCAATGATTGAAATCTCAGTGTTAACAAGATAGAAATGCTTCATATTTTGGCTCTAGCATCTGTTAGTACTTTATGCATTTTAATACATTTTCACCTAAGAAAGAACAGTTATGATAGTTGCCATATAAATTTATTTTAAGGATTAAATAAGATAATCCATAAAAGTACTTGGCAGATTGCTTAGCATATAGCAAGTCATCAATAAATGTTAGCTAGTAGTAGTAGTAATAGTAGTAGAACATTAAGTACTTTTTGTAGTTTTTTATGTGGTTTAAGTGGTGGCATTTTGTGATTGAAATAAGTTGGTGATTTTAATAATATTTTAACTTCTAAATGAGTAGTACTAAGATTTTAGAATAAAAATTCAGAAATATAAGTGATATCAATAACAAGTCCTCTTGCCCACTGTCTTTCCCCCTCTAATTCTTCCGTATCTTCCTTCGTTTCCTCTTCTAGAGTTTCATAACTATTCATGACACTTTAGTTTCCATATGGATTTTAGAATTTGTTAACATGCATAAGAAAAATGTCACCTACATTTTTGAAAAAGATTGCATTGAATAATGAGATCAATTTTTTGAGAAACAAAGTTTATAAATTTTGAGACATTCAGCTTCATGATTGTGGCTTATTCCTCAGTTTAATTCATTTAAAATATCATTAAGATTTTATTTTGTGTTTTTATTAGTTGTGTTAGTAATTTTTGATAATTGTAATGCTATTGTAAAAAGTATTTGTTTTTGATATTTTTGTTGCCCATATACATATATAGATATATATTTTCTATATATACCTATCAATTTTCTATATATTGGTACATGTGATTTTCCTGTGCTAATCTTATCTCCATGAGCACTTAGAATGTCATTTTTTAATGCTAGTATATTGACTATAATATCTTTTGGGTTTTCTATAAAGACGAACCATTTTCTAAAATAATAACGGGCTTGTTTGTCCTTTAAGTCTCTACAGCTCTTATTGTTTTCTTATGTTATAGCATTGGCAGTACCCTCAAGTTTATTGAATAGATGTGTTGAATTAGTCCTTTTTTGTCATTTTCCCAATTTCAAAGAAAGGACTTTCAACCTTTCATTGTGTTTGATGTAGATTTTTAAAAGACATGCTTTATGACAGCAACAACAGTGCTCTCTTTTGTTTCTAATTGATGTATTCAATTAATAATACCTGTTAATTTTATAAATGCTTTTTTGCATTTATTGAGATAATCATATGATATATCTCTTTAATTTTGTTAATGTGGATATTGCTTGAATATCAGATTTTAAACTTAATTTGCAAATTATCTTTTGGATATTTTTATCGTATTTATTTGCACATATATTGTGTTTTATTACTGCTCTTTAATATGCCCTATCTTATTTATCATTTTAACATAATTCTAGATTTGATTTGAAACCTTTTTTTTTTTTTTTTTTTTTTTTTTTTTTTTTGTGTCTCTCTCTGTCCTCCAGGCTGTAGTGCAGTAGCGCCATCTCGTCTCACTGCAAGCTCTACCACCGGGGTTTATGCCATTCTCCTGCCTCAGCCTCCCCAGCAGCTGGGACTACAGGCGCATGCCACCACGCCCGGCTAATTTTTGCTAAGTTTTGTATTTTTAGTAGAGATGTGGTTTCACTGTGTTAGCCAGGATGGTCTCGATGTCCTGACCTTGTGATCTGCCCTCCTCCGCCTCCCAAAGTGCTGGGATTACAGACGTGAGCCACCGTGCCGGGCCTTTGATTTGAAACTTTCTAAAGTGTTTTTGCAACTACTTTCATTAATGATATTAACATTTGATTTTTTTTTCTTTTTAGATTTTCCAAAACATATTATAGTAGTCTCCCAAAATGAGATGTTTGGTGTGTCTTATTTTTCTTACTTCTGAAAGTATTTATGGAATATTATATGTTTTTCTATTTGATTGTTTGGTAGCATGTATTAATAAAGTCATTTGGGCTGGGATTTTTCTTCATAAAATGCTTTTAATTAATGACTGAATTGCTCTATTAGTTCCACATATGTTGAAACTGCATGCTATTATTTATGTCATATTTGATAAGTGGAATTTATCCATTTTATGTAAATATTTTAAAATGTGTTGGCATATAAGTTTTTTTGTTTTGTTTTGTTTTTTACAAATAATACTTTTTATTTCTTTTTAAAAATCATGTTGTACAATAGGTCTCTTGAACTTATTCCTTCAATTTCCTTATTAACTTCTAGCACATATTAGATGCTGTCTTCCATTGTACCCTTGATATTGGAGTTTTAAAGAGTTCTCTTCGTTTTTCTTGATTAGTTTTTGAGAGTTCTTTCTGTCCCTTGGTATTCACATCATAAAATGGGGAAAATAGTATTCATAGGAATAGTAAAATGATTAAAGATTATTGAACACACAAAGAACTTAGTTCTTGGAACTTAGTAAGTTCTCAATATAGGTTACTTCATGACTAGTACTTCTATAATTATTAATTCTTCTTCTCTTTCACAGTCTTACTAGGACCTTCTACAGCATAAGACGAAGGAGAATATACATTTAAAAGAAATGCAACACATAGGTGCTGCCTGCAAATCAGAAAGAAGATGAAGCCAATTCGCAAAGGAGCGCCAGTGCCTTAGAGGCTGTTTGCTAGAAAGCTCTTCAATAACTGGACTTTTCTGTATTGAATCTGTAGACAATGAGATAAGACAGCAGAATGTCAGGGAGCTACAACAACCTCACTGTGGGCTGTTACAATAATGTATACTTACCTTTTCTTAATACTTTCCCACTACAGAGTGATAGAAGAAAAGAGAGGAAGATACCTGGAAGATATACCCTAGAAATACTTAGGAAGTATATGGAAATGGGTACTTCTCCTCTTTGAACAATCAATTCATTCAAAACTCCAAATTTTTCCTGAGCTACTAGGAGAAGTGCTAAAAATAAACCTGATTTGATCTTAAAAAACAAGCAAATAAAAACAGACAATGGGACACTTTCTCTTAATAATAATTAAGACTTACTCTATGGAAAATATAGATTTTAATACATTAAATTTGTTAGTAGGTATGTTGATTAGACAGATTAACAGACAGATAAAGATAAATTTTTTTACACACCATAAATGCATGCAAACATATACACATGCATATTTGGGAGATTATAGCAATAGTATGCATCTTAGTCTAGTTTGGACTGCTATAACAAAATATGTGGGACAGGGCAACTTATGAAGAACAGAAATTTATTTCTCCTAGTTCTGGAGGCTGGGCAGTTTAGGATGAAGACTGTAGCATTTGTTGTCTGGTGAGGGCTACTGTCTGCTTCTAAGATGGTGCTTTGTTGCTGTGTCCTAAAATGGCCAAAGGCAGAAAAGCAAAAAGGGCCTAGCTAGTTCCCTCCAGCCCTTATGTAAGGCCTCTCATGTCATTAATGAGGGTTCTGCTCTGATGACATAATCACCTCTTAAAATCCCTGTCTCTTAATACTGTTGCCTTGAGGATTATGTTTTAACATGAAATTTGGGAACACATTCAACCATAGCAGTGTGAGAGGGAAGGATAAAAGTTTTAGTTAATGTTAATTTCTGTAACAAATAAAATCTTTAAAATGATAATAAAAGCTCATTTAGTTTCATTTAAATTCAAAAAGCGTGTTTCTATCTTCAAATCAGTAATCAAATTTTCATATATCTTCTATCTGAAGGCTCCCTTATATCTTAGAAAATATTTTTTCCTTCTGGCCACCAACTATCTTCTTCTTGTATATTAGAAACACACCCTAGTTGCAGTGGTGTCTGCCCAAAATCCAATCCAGTCATTGCCCCAGCAAAAAGTTTTAAGTCATTAGGTGATATATAGTCCTTTCTTCTTCCAACTGTTTGTATCCTGAAATTTATAAATTCTCTCTATTCTCTTTTTTATGTTTACAAATTGTCTGGTCAATGTTCATGAATTTCTCGTAAAATATGTCTAAACGTGAAAGTAAAAGCCAACATATATTATCACTTCAATTACTTCTCTTGGAGCTATAGGCAATGTGAACTGCCTTACAAGTCATGGCAGATAATACTTTTAATGAATACTGTATCACTACATATGATGGTTTTGCATCTCTTCGGCCTCCGGTGTGTTTCCTTGTTTTCATCGATCCTATTGTGAAGCCAATATCACATATTTTAGGAGTTATTTTTATACCTTCATCTCATCGAGTTCTGCATTAGTTACAGTAACATCATAGCAATCAAATCTAACCCCTGTAATCTCTGTGACTGCAGTCAGTAGAAGTGCATTTATCCCTTACATAAGAAGAGAAAGGAGGGTTCTGGTAACAGGTTGATCTCTTCTTATCAGTGCTTCAGGGGCTCTTGTTACTTTCCTATGAACTCTCTGCCATTAAAGATATGGTGGTTTTCAACGGAAGGGCAAGTGAGAGAGAACCATACATAGGTAATACCAATGGACCTTGCTAGATGTGGTACACATCATTTCCATGCATTTTATTATCTAGAACCCAGTAAAGTGGTCACTCAATAACACAGCCATATTTAACAAAAAATAAAGGTTGTGAAGAATAGATTTGATATTTGTACAAGATAAAGATAAGAAGTGTTTGGTGAACAATTAGCTGCTCTCTTCATTTTTTTTTCTTAGTTTGAGAATCTCCCTCAGTTGCGGGGCTGGAGCACGATCTCGGCTCACTGCAACTTCAGCCTACTGGGTTGATTAGATTCTCTTGCCTCAGCCTCCCAAATAACTGGGATTCCAGGAGCATGCCACCATGCACAGTTAATTTTTCTATGTTTAGTAGAGATGGGTTTCACCATGTTAGTCAGACTGGCTTCGAACCGCTGACCTCGAATGATCCACCTGCCTCAGTCTCCCAAAGTGCTGATATTACAGGTATGAGCCACTGTGCCCAGCCCACAATAGGCTATTAAGTTCTAGATATTTATTTGAGATGTGTAAGTTTTAACCTAGTGGTAATACCAGCTAGAATGTAGCCTCTGAAAAGGCAAAAATCATGTCTAACTTTTATATAACTATAATCCTAGCATTTAGCAGGTGCTATAAAATGTGCTTTTTTTTTAAAAAAAGTAGTCATTATTTAAGAATATTCATAAAAGCGGCTATTATTTGGCATAGTTGCTTGTGAAGCAAAGGGAGGGGGATCAAAAGGCATGTGAAAATAGATGGGTCATGGGACTAGGGATATCATTAAGATTTGATGATGAGTAGATCACTGACATGGAATTAAAACTTACCTAGGTGAGGACTGATGTTCATGATGAGATGAAACTAATGAACAGGAATCAATTTGAAGAGACCCCCAAATCCATTTCTTTACTTGCATAGAGTTTTGTGTGCATTCTAATAACTATTTCTATATATGATTCATTTATTTGCTTTTTAAAATCATTTTGTAAACTTTCTTCCAATACATTATTAACATCACTTGAAGTTAGTGACAGTCATTTAAAAAATATCACCTGCTCATAATGGTATTTCAGATGTGTGTGTATTACTACTTATATTTTCAATTTTCATACCTGTAAAATATAGATGTAGGAAATAATTTGCAGCCATTTTAACTACTAAGGTAATATCTGTAAGATTTTCTTGTACTCAACATAATATATACACACACACATATTGCATATTCAATGAACACTTTCAGTTTACTGAAAATTCAAAAAATTAAAAATCTTAAATAAAAAAAATTACACTCACATTTTATTAGCATAAGGATTTAAAGAATGACAAACTGTTACTTTTACAGTCATTGATAATTTTTATATTTCAGAAACAAAGCATTCCCTTTAAAATATACATAATGCAAAAATTGCACCATACAACATCAACTTGACATTTTTCTATACCCCAAAGTTCATCAAGTAAGTTTTATTGGAAAGCACAATCACTGCATATGGTATGCTATAAGGCATCACAATAAACAAGGATATTTCAACTCACTAATTGAGATACAGTTCCCTCATTAATGGGAAAGGAATTTGCAATTTCATAGCTTTGGGAATTGTTGTAACATGGATAGCCTGATATTACAATTTTGTCATACATATTTTAGTGTGTCTTGGCAGCACATTGTTTTATGTAGCAAACTCTTTGGAATACTTGACTTCAACTGAAGTGAAATGAAAAATGTACCTGAAGTCCAGCGTGTCTGCCATGTAATTAGTTCCCTTGCTGCTGGGATGGTAGAATGTGAAATTATGGTTCATATATCTGCTGAATCAGTCTTTCTGGTCCAATCTTAGTATTATTATTACTAATCCTTTTCTCTTTCCTTGGCTGTTCATGGTCCCATGAGGCTTTTCAATCAAGAGTCTCAATAAAAGACTGAGCAGCTCCATATGGCTGTGCAGTGGTGAATGTAGAATGGGTTATTGGGAAGAATATTCAGACAGAAGAGGTCTAATAGATTCTGTGCCTTCGAAGGCTGTAATTTCAAGTGATAATTAGAGGACATCACAAAAGAGAGTCATGTCCAGTGGTACGATATACTCTACAATTGAAATTTCTCCTAAAATAAAGGATGAATCCTATTCAGGTTTTGGGAGAAAGAAAACAAAACACCATAAATCATCTTGACTTTATTTGCATGTTAATGTCAAAATCTTGCCAACAACTGAAATCGAGTTCTTAATATGGGTGTTTCAAAACTGAAAAACAACAAAAAAGTTGTAATAGTTTTTTGGAAAAGTTTATGAACATCTAACTCAGTGAAAGTTTATAGCTGTGAAATCAGACAGATGTGGTTTTGAATTCTGTCACCTACATTGTATGTGAACTTGAACAAAAAACTTGCTATTTATATTTTCACTTTTCTTACCTGTAAAATACAGATGTAGGAAATAATTTGCCACAATTTTACCTATGAAGGTAATGTTTATAAGACTTTTGCATGTACTACTCAACATAGTGAAGCTGCTCAATGTATTGCAGGTATTTATTTTTATATATTTTAAATTCAAGTGAGACTGAAAATAATTTAGTAAATTCTACATGCTGTGAAACAATTTTTTTGCCATGTGTGGATGGACCTCTCTATTGCCTGCTCCTTTGCTTTTAAGAGCATCTCATTTGGATTTTTTTTTTTTTTTTTTTTTTTGTTGCACTGATCCCTGAACTGGATTTCTCCATCTTGGTTTACAAATTTGAACTTAAGACCTGTTTGAATTAGAACTAATTCCTTGAATCCTAGAGCAAAAATAGAAGTTGGAGTTCAACAATGAGAACACATGGGCACAGGGAGGGGAGCACCACACACCGGGGCCTTTTGAGGGATTTGGGGCTAGGGGAGGAATAGCATTAGGAGAAATACCTAATGTAGATGACGGGTTGATGGGTGCAGCAAACTACCATGACACATGTATACTATGTAACAAATCTGCATGTCCTGCACATGTATATCAGAACTTAAATTGGAAGAAGAAGAAGAAGAAGAAGGAGGAGGAGGAGGAGGAGGAGGAGGAGGATGAGGAGGAGGAGGAGGAGGAGGAGGAGAAGAAGAAGGAGAAGAAGAAGAAGAAAGTTGGAGTTCAAAACCCTGAATTTTGTTTATTACAATTTGCATAGCCAATATTTTTGAGCTACATGTAGTCTACATGTAGTCTTATGATTCTCTTTTGCTCTTCTGACCTAGGTCTTTCTTCTAAAAAAGTGTCGGTTTTATCCACCTTATTTAGAGTAACTGTTTAATTTAGTTTTCCTGATTTAGTAGTGGGACCACCTAATTCTTTTTCTCTCTTTTTTTTTTTTTTATATATTTATGTCAAAGATGGTGAGTTAAGGGTTAAGAAAAAACACTTGTGTATTTTCTAGATTCTCATGCTTTTGATAAACCAGTATTTTTTTCTATATTAAAAATTGTATTACTATGGTTTTATTTTCTGTAGCCTTAAGTTGAATGATTAATAAATACACATTCACTAGAAAAAAATGTTAGCTTTAAATAAACATAAACCAAATATATAGGAACATTAATATTCACATTAGAATATTCATAGAAAAAAAGTAGGTGGTGAAATAGGTGTTTTGCAATTTGAAAAAAAATGGTGAGAATTAAAAACACCTTATTTAAAAAGACTGGCACATAACCTATCACTAGGATTCTTATGAAATTTTAATTTTGTACAGGTTGAGGAAGTGATGCTACAAAACAAAAGGGATGACAGACATGCTTGTACTGCTTTGTCCTCACCAAAGTCTTCCCTCTTGCCTTATAGGGTACATAAAATATTCTAATTTTATCTCATTGTCTGGCTTTTCTACAGAAATGCAATAGTTTCTTCTGCTTATAAGGTCATGCTTTTAAGATAGATCTAATTATCTTCCTTTTCTTTCTTTATTTTATTTTTTTCAAGTCTTTTCCTTTCTGGTATTCTATACCTGCCTGGAGACTACTGACAAACATAAAAAAATCTTTTCAGAAAGCAAAGCTAACTTTATTAGACCTACTGAAGGAAGCAAGAACTATCTTGAGAGTCTGCCATGTCTCAAATTGGGGAAATTAGTGAAGAATATATAAGTTAAGTTTTAGAGCCAGAAAGGGTCTTAAAAATTGGGCAATTGGTTGGAAAAACTGAAAGTTTATGACAAAATAGTTTTGGGTTGGTCAATTCAGTGAGGCAAATGTCTTGAACTGAGCTGTCATGATCAAGCTGTTAGCATTAGAAAGAAAGTGATTGTAATCATTTCAATTCACCACGTTCTAAAGTAAGCATTTTCTAAAGAAAGTAGTTTTTTGTTGTTGTTGTACCAGTATTGTATAGCACTTAAAAAAGAAAATCGCTATGAAGAAGAAAGCAAACTAGTATAACATGTCAAATACTTAGAGATATAATTATGGATCAGTATAAAGTGGGCAGTGAGAGGATGCAGAACAAATATATTATGAACATTTTGGCTTTTAGATTATTTCACTGTTTGAGTGATTGAGAAAAAGGAAATTAGAATAATTCTTTAGTCAAATGGTTTTAGAGACTGAGAATTGGAAGAAACATTTGCTCACAGCTGATTTGTTTTGAAAATGACAAAACCTATATCCACCTAGCTCATTGTGATGGTTAACTTTATGTGTCAACTTGACTGGGCTACAGGGTGCCCACATATTTCATTAAGTATATTCTAGGTGTCTCTGTGGAGGTGTATCTGGATAAGATTAACATTTAAATTAATAAACTGAATAAAGCAACTTTTCCTCCCCAATGTGGATGTGCCTCATTCAATCCATTGAGGGCCTGAATAAAACAAAAAATCTGAGTAAGGGAATATTCACTCTCTCTGCCTGATTCTTTGATCTGAGACATCCATTCATCTTTTTCTGCCTTTAGACCCAGACTCAGATTAGAACTTATACTGGTTCTCAGGTCTTTGTATGCATACTAGAACTATATTATTGACTCTCCTTGGTCTCCAGTTTTCAGATTGCAAATACTGAGATATCAATATGGTGTAGATAAATATTAGCATTAGATATAGATACAGATATAAATATACATGTACACATATCTCATTGACTCTATTTTTCTTCAGACTCCTGACTAATACAGATTTTGATAATGGGAGTAAAGTAATAGCCATTTTAGTCAACTCTGGCTGCCATAACCAAAATGCCATAGACTGGGTGGCTTGAATGATGGAAATTTATTTTTTACAGTTCTGGAGGCTAGGGAATCCAAAATTAAAGTGCCAGCAGAATTTGTTTCTTGTGAGAGTTCTCTTCCTGGTTTACAGGTCTTCCCACTCATCCTCACATGGTAGGAAGAGAGAGAAAGGCACACAGAGAGAGAGAGTACAAGCTCCCTGGTGTCTCTTCTTTGAAGAGTCCTAAGCTATTCATGAGTGGTCCACCCTCATAACCTTATATGAACCTGATAATTTTCGAAAGTCCCCATCTCCAAATACCATCACATTGAGGGTTAGGACTTCAGCATATGAATTTTGAGGATGTAGTGCATTCCATAGCACTCACATAAGAAATTTGGTAGAACATAATGTTAAAGAATATTTTCCTAGAAGCCAAAAGAAGTGTAATAAATTAAGCACATATGCTTCATCTAAGCTCAAAAGCTATGAAAAACATAAGATATTCTCTTGTTTCACTGGGATTCTTATCTTTTCACCTCAATTTATCTTATTCTACCTCTTCCATCATCTTCTTACTTAACATCACCTAATTTTGTTTTCCCATGACAGCTTGAATATAACTTTCAAAAAACACTATCCATAAATATATAGTTTTATTGTACTTACCAGAGAAATGAAACCTATTTCTCAAATTAATCCTGTTTTAGAGGATTATAAGTGTTAGAATACATGCAGCCTGAAAAATTGAATGAATTTGTATATTGTGGTACCTTGGTAAAATCACCAATGGTTGGAAATACGAGGTCAGATATTCCACCTAGACAAAAGAACTCAAGAGCTAAGCAATTAATAGTAGATGTGCCTAATACAGATAATGTGCACATTAGTTTCCCTCTGATTGCAGATGTGAGAATAAATTTTACTTGGCAGAACATTATGGATTTGGAGGATCTTGCAGAGATCAGGTCCACACATAGCGTGCACAAACTGTCAGAACTGAAGTGAACTCTTCAGTTCCTATCTAATACATTATTGGATACTTTAGATTTAATTTTGTTCAATCAATTTATATTACAGTTAAAGTAACAAACCCAGAGAAATAAAGTGTCCTGCTTCAAGTTAAGGACAAAATAGCGAATAAAATGAGATTAGAACCAAGATCACACGACGTGGGATAACTCTCATTCCAGTATATCATGTGTGATGCTAAAGATCTTTTAGCTAATTCATATGTGTATATCTAAGTGAATGTTTATTCTGTGCATACACATACACATGTGTGTATATGTGTGTATGTTTTTACATACACATTTCATTGGCCATTTTATAATTCTGGTAGATTAAAGATTTAGATATTTAAAAACTATGCATACAAAACAAAATGTAAAAGCTTAGTTTTATCATCTTGTAATTCGGAGAGCACTCCAGGTATGATGAAAGCTTTGAAACCGCATATCAACTGAGAAATTAAATCTTGTTTTAAAAACTTTCATGGCAAAAGGAAAATAAACAATATTAATAAGCAATTAGAAATATAACAAGACAAAATTTTAAAGAAATATAATAAATATAACAAAGAAAAGTATTTCTAAATAGTTCCTGAAAAAAGGGTTATTCATAATTACATATGTAAACTCTAATAAAACTATTAAAATCTATTTAAATTTTCAATGTGTTGTTTATGATCTGAGAATAGTTGCAATGAAAATGCTTTTGTTCTGAGAATAGTTGCAACGAACATAATTGCACTGTTTATTGGTAAAGAGGTGAATGGATTTCTATTGGGAAGATCCATATGAATGAAATTACTGTATCATTCATTTGTATAATTGAGTTTTAATGATTTCTGGCTAAATGATGTGAATATGCAATCCTCACAAGAGAGTCAAATGGTTAGTATCTATAAAAAAGTGTTCTCATTAGCTGATAATTTTGGAAATGCAAAATAAAAAATAAAAATTTAAAAATTTAAAAAAATAAAAAAATTTTAAAAAACATGTTTGTTGTGTTTTTTGTTTTTTGGTTTTTTTTGAGACTGGAGTCTCGCTCTGTTGCCCAGGCAGGAACGCAGTGGAGCACTCTGGGCTCACTACAAGCTCCACCTAGCGGGTTCACGCCATTCTCTTGCCTCAGCCTCCCGACTAGCTGGGATTACAGGCGCACGCCACCGCGCCCCGATAAGTTTTTTATATTTTCAGTAGAGACGAGGTTTCACCGTGTTAGCTGGATGATCTCAGTCTCCTGACCTCGTGATCTGCCTGTCTCGGCCTTCCAAAGTGCTGGGATTACAGGTAAAAATATGTTTTTATCTATGAAATCAGCAAACAAATATAATACCCGGTATCGAAAACATCACAACTTCATTTTCCTACCAATTTAAATGATACCTGATTTTAATGAGCTTTTTTTTATTTTTGCTCTGAATCTGCCTATTTTTGTACTTTATATGAATTTAACTATTTCTTTATATAGTTCTTTTCGGTAAACATTACGTTGATTAGATTTATACATATTAGTGCATGTAATGCTATTTGGCATTCTACTGATATGTTAAAATCTATTTATTTATTTATTTATTTATTTATTTATTTATTTATTTATTTAATTCATTTATTTATTTATTTATTTATTTTTTGAGATGGAGTCTTGCTCTGTCGCCCAGGCTGGAGTGCAGTGGCTGGATCTCAGCTCACTGCAAGCTCCGCCTCCCGGGTTCACACCATTCTCCTGCCTCAGCCTCCCGAGCAGCTGGGACCACAAGCGCCCGCCACCCCGCCGGGCTAGTTTTTTTTTTTTTTTGTAGAGACGGAGTTTCACCGTGTTAGCCAGGATGGTCTGGATCTCCTGACCTCGTGATCTGCCCGTCTCGGCCTCCCAAAGTGCTGGGATTACAGGCCTGTGCCACCACGCCCGGCCATGTTAAAATCTATTTAAATTTTCAATGCATTGTTTATGTTCTGAGAATAGTTGCAATGAAAATGCTTTTGTTCTGAGAATAGTTGCAATGAACATAATTGCACTGTTTATTGATAAATAAGTGAATGGATTTCTATTGAGAAGATCCATATGAATGAAATTGCTGTATCATTCATTTGTATAATTGAGTTTTAATGATTTCTGAAGTGGTTATACTCATTTTCACTCCTAAGAACAGTGTATAAAATTTCTTTTTGTGTCACGTGTCCTCCAAAATGTGTGTGTGTGTGTTTTCTTTAGTATTAGCAATCTTCATCTGTGTGTAAGGGTACTTAAATTTGGTTTTAATTCACATTTTACTGATTACTAAAGAGAATAATCATGATTTCATAACTTTATTAATCGTTTAGTTAGACAGTCTCAGAAAATACTTGTTCAAATATCTTAGTGATTTTTCTACTGGATTGTTTCTCTTCTAAATTATTCAGCACATGTATAGCCATATCCATATCTTTCACCTACTCAGTTATCAATTGATGTATATATCTATCTTTATATTTTTTATATATCTAAAGAGATACATTTATGTATTTATTTTGCTTAAAATATTTTTATTATATTTTATTATATTTGTGTCTGTACTATATCTTTAAATATACTTGTATTTCCTTGTATTTTACTTCCTAAATTTGTTGTTTGATTGAAATAAATTTGGATTGGTAATGCAATGTTTCCCAAATATATTCTTTCATCAGCTTCCCCTTAGTTGGAAGCAGAGAAAGTCTGCAGCCTCTGTAAATCTAGACAGGACAAGAAAAAGTATGATGGCTGGAGAAGTTGAAGTAAAATGAGGCAAAATCTTATCCCATTGTCATAAATATTGCATAATTTGCAATTACACAAAATGATATGACCATGTGAAATACTGTTAGTGCCCCTTCTGAGTCTTGGAAGGGGCCTATGTAAGTGAGTAGCCCTGATAATTAAGCTTCATTAGCTTTATGGTTCATCTGCCTCTTCTCAAGAGTAGATATATTTACTTTGTTATATCTCCCCAACCAGAATAAAAACTATAAATAATAAGGAATATTTACCTTTTATCCAACTGTTATATTCCCACAGTCCAGAAAAATATTAAACACAGAAGCGACCCTTATAAATGTTGGCTAGAAGAATGAGTGAACATAACAAACAGTAAAAATAGGTATCAGGAACAGAGAGAAACCAACGGATGAGGTGATCAATGACTTTAAGAATTTTGTATTCGAGACAGATCACAGAGAAACTTATTACACTTCACATTCTTTTGATATTAATAATATCATTTCACTTTCTTAGCCCTATTTTACTCTTCTGCAAAAATGAGGTAATTGCACTGCATTAGTTTGTTCTCATGCTGCTATGAAGAAATACCTAAGACTGGGTACTTTATAAAGGAAAGAGGTTTAATTGACTCACAGTTCAGCATGGCTTGGGAGGGCTCAGGAAACGTACAATCATGGCAGAATACCTCCTTCTTCACATGGCAACAGGAAGGAGAAGTGCCAAGCAACGGGGAAAAACCTGGTATAAAATGAGAATAGCATGAAGGTAACCACTCCCATAATGAAGTTACCTCCAACCAGATCCCTCCCATGACACATGGGAATTACGGGAACTATAATTCAAGATGAGATCTGGGTAAGGACACAGCCAAACATATCATACACTAACAGCTAAGCTCTCTTTTAGCACTATGTTTCATTTTCTAATTCTTATTCTACCACCTGGGAACTATGATTCTCCATTTCTTCTGGTGAAAAAATATTTTAAGGACCAGTGAAATATTTCATATGACATTGCAATAAAATTAAAAGACATGCATGTGAATAAGTATATATCAAAAAATTGCAGTAAGTGCTAATATATGTTAATTCCTCAATAAACGGTAGTTAAGTTGAACATGTTACTGGACGAATGAGCCAAGTACAGTCAAGTGGTGTTTGATGCTCATCACATAATGAAGTTTAAAGTCATTGATAGACTTTATAGTACTTTCATCTGAAACAATATTGCAAGAAGGTTTTCCTGAAGGGCAGGGAAGAAGGAAGAAGAAGAAGAAAAGTTTACTTCAGGTTTGATAATTCATTTCCTGAAGCAGCCAGAAATAAAAGAGCACAAGTTAATTTAATACACTCTTTCATCTATTTTCAGCCAGGTAGAGTCAGTTTATAAGAGAGTAAGGCAGGAAGAGGAAAAAATCATTCAGACCAAGTTATCTTTTCTTTCTGCCTGAGGGATTGGGTTTAAGGAAACCAGCTGAGCATGTTTTTCTATATATAATACCTTGGAAAAGGAATAGGAGTAGGTAAAATGAAGGAATTATTCAATGGAATTTTTACTGCAACATGAAATTAACTCTCCAAATTAAGTACTTTTTGGAAGTGAAACATTGCTCTATTGATGTAGAAGTGGGAGGACGCGATATGCTTCATGAGAAAGTAAATTCTGGTTTAAAACCATTAGTCATGAATACCACTCAGGCATTCAGTTTCAAATAATGTCGACTCTTCAGAGGTTGTCTTTATGGAGGAAATAAACATTTCTATAATAAATGTAATAATTTTCATTGACCTCATTAAATAGCAATATAATTTACTTTAAAAGTTACTTTAAAAGTTATCTTGAATAAAGTTGAAACACTGTCTCCTATAGAGATAATATTTCTTACATATATTTAATGGAGTTGTCACTATCATTTTTTAGGCTCCACATAAATGCTGTTAATAGGATATTGGCATCAAATCGGAAAATACATAAAGAGTATGATAATCAGATCAATTGTTCTTACAGCAAGTGTAAAGGCAGAGATTTTATGAACCTATTTCAGCCCTTGAGCTAATATCCTATAGTACTCTTAATCATTCTCAGAGATTCTGAGTATGATAATATTTGGTTTTGTTTCGGTCTAAACTATGATTTCTTTTGGACCAAATAATTGAATTAATTTTCTTTGAATCACACATTAAGCAAAGTAAAATAAAAATTTAGCAATTATTTGTTGAATGGCAGTCCACTGCATATCTTTCCACTTCATTTATTTATTCATTCAATGTATATTCTTTGAATGTCTACCATTTGCAAACTTTGGTCTAGGGCCCCAATTTAGCATACATTACATTGTTTCGTTATGTCTTCTATGTCTCTCAACCTCATACTCCAGCCCAGTACTCAAATTCATGTTTCAGCTGTGTCTAAGCTGAAGCTAAAACACAACCATTGAGATCTTAAATAGTTTTATTGCATTTAGTTAGCTAGAACATTTCAATTTTGTATATTATATATTTGAGTTTGAGTAGATAATCTTAAATCTTATTTTATATTATTTGAACAAGGTAAATACAATTCTTATTATAAAATCTATGTCTTACAAGCTTTAATATCTGGGTGTTTGTTCAGGGTTCTCCAGAGGGACAGAACTAATAGGATATATGTAAATATGAAAGGAAGTATATTAGAGAGAATTGGCTCACACAATCACAAGGTGAAGTCTCACAATAGGCCATCTACAAGCTAGGGAAAAATAAGCCAGTAGTGACTCAGTCTGAGTCCAAAAGCCTCAAAAACAGGGAAGTTGACAGTGCCGCCTTCATTCTGTGGCTGAAGACCCAGGAGCCCCAACAAAGTACTGGGGTAAGTCCGAGAGTCCAAAGACCAAAGAAGCTGGAGTCTGATGTCCAAGTGTGGGAGGAACAAAGGAAGCATCCCTTATGGGAGAAAGTAACCGGAAGACTCAGCAAGCCGGCTTATTTCACCTTCTTTCACCTGTTTTGTTCTAGCCATGCTGGCAGCTGATTGAATGGTGCCCACCTGCATTGAGGTCTTCCTCTCCCAGTCCACTGGCTCAAATATCAGTCTCCTCTGGCAGTACTCTCTTGGACATACTCAAACACAATACTTTACCAGCCATCTAGGCATCTGTCAACGAAATCAAGTTGACACCTAATATTAACCATCACAGTGGGCTTTTTGTTTTATTATTGGTTTTTCAAGAATGTTTCATATCTCTGTGTTTCAGTTCTGTGTTTCGTGTGTCTGTGTGTGTGTGTATGTAGAGGAGCGTATGTATGCTGAGTGTGGGGATAACTACAGAGCTAGGTAAAATAATTTTCTTCCAAAACTATGTACATTTAATTCTGCTGCTGTTCTTTGAAATTCAAAAACTCCTCCGCACAACAATCCCATTTCAATAGAGGAAATGATTACAAACTCAGCTACAGTCCCTGTAGGGACCCATCTACTTGTGAATCTCTCTTTTTCCTACCTTATAGCTTTGGAGTACCAATCTATAGCTGGGTTACATCCCTTTATTCCTCAGTCGTCATAAGTAAAGCTCTTTTCATGTTTAGTTTTCCCCAGAATCAACAAACACCTCCAGGGGAAAAGCTACTCCCAAACCAGGCTCATCTCCCCAGGCTTCTGTCTAACCCTGAATTTTGGTCATTTTTCACTATCTTGTTAGTTGTTTGCCTTTAAGAAGATAATTTTCATAATTTTTTACTGCATCTTTAAATTTTATTTTCATATTTCTCATTGCTTCTTTAAATTACATTCTGTTAAAATATTGGTCTTTACTTACTGCAGGACCTACTGAAACTCTCTTACTTCTTTATATAGAGAGAAGATAATAATTCTAAAATAAATTCTATTTTTACATCCTTTTAAGATTTACAGATAAAATGAGAAGATAGTACAGAGTTCCCATATACCCCATATCTAGATTCCCCTATTATTGTCTTATATTAGTTTCCTACATTTGTTACAATTAATAAACCAATCTTGACACATCATCATGATCTAAAATTTCATAGTTTATTTAGATTTTCTGTTTTTACCCATTGTCCTTTTTTCTGTTCTAACATCTTATCTGAGATATCACATTGCAATTAGTTGTCATACAGTCTTTGACAACTCTTAGAGTTTTTGATAGTTTCTCAGACTTCCATTGTTTTTGAATATTTTGAGAGTTTTAAAGAGTACTTGTCCAGTATTTCTCAGAATACTCTGATATTGGAATTGGTATGGTTTTTCTTTTTTCTTTCGTAGTTAGACTAGAGTCATAAAGTTTGGGAAGGAAGACCACATAAAAGTTCCATGTTAATTTTATCATATCAAAGGTACATACTATTAACATGATAAACCACTGTTTATGTTGACCTTGATCACTTGGCTGAGGCAATGTTTTTCAGTCTTTTTCACTGAAAGTTTATTCTTTTCACCCTTTCCATACTGTAGTCTTTGGAAGAGATCACCACACTTAGAGTATGAAGAAATAGGCTGCAAGTCCTTGAGGTGAAAGTCTCTAGATAAATTATTTGGAATTCTTCTGCAAGAATAATTTGTTACTTTATTTGGCTATATTGCTATAGATTTATGAATATTTTAAATTTCGCGTTATAGTCCAATGCTTCTTTATTTATTTTGTACTCAAATTGTTCCAGATCAGGCCTTTGGGAGTTCTTTCCTAAGTCCTTTTGACACTCCCCCATCAACGTAAATATTCTTTGGAGTACTTCCTTATTTATGGCACTACAAGATGTTTCAGCCTTATTTTGTATATTTCCTGTTCCTGTCCTAGAATGAGTCATTACTCTACAGATTCTGGTTTCTTTATTTAGAGAATGAAGAAAGCAGAGTCTTAGCATTAGGTTGGGCTTGATGATACTAACCCATCATTGTTTCTAGAACCTCTAAGCTGACAGAACCAAGAAAATGTATGTGTTTATGCTAACCCATATATATTTACATATCTAGAAATTAACTTATATGTAGTTATTTATATTTATATTAAGCAAAAGTGGAGTTCATCCTGATGTCTCCAAATGTAATCCATTATCACATGGCTAATTCCAGTCTTCTGGTTTTTTTTGAGACGGACTTTCAATCTTGTTGCCCAGGCTGGAGTGCAATGGCACCATCTCGGCTCACCGCAAACTCCACCTCCTGGGTTCAAGTGATTTTCCTGCCTCAGCCTCCCAAGTACCTGGAATTACAAGCATGTACCACCATGTCTGGCTAATTTTGTACTTTTAGTAGAGATGGGGTTTCCCTGTGTTGGTCAGGCTGGTCTCGAACTCCTGACCTCAGGTGATCTGCCTGCCTCAGCCTCCCAAAGTGCTGGGATTACAGGCATGAGCCACAGTACCCAGAGGATTATTCCAGTCTTCTTCCCTGGCTTATCAGTAAACTAACACTCCAACAGTGAAAAACTTGGCTTCTACCATCCACCAGTCATTTACTTAAATTTTCAATTTCAGTATACCTGTATAATCTCTTGATTTATTTAAAAATTTATTACCTTAGCAATTCATTTTTATCCTTTGTACTACTATAGTAAACTTAAATAGCGGACAATTAGCTAGAGACAAGATTTTAAGTGATAAATTTTGATTTTCACACTAAAGAAAATAATTCATTCTTCACATATATGTGTTAGTGCACATCAAAATTTTGCAAAACATAGAAAACCAAATTAGTGTCGATAGGATTGGTGATAATCAATAAAGGGCTTACTAGAATACAAAATATAATTTGAAAATATATTTTTGGTATGTTACATTTTTTAATACCTAGAGATACTTACATACTATATTAATAAGTAGACTCAAAGTTTAATCTTAATATTTCATTTACAGAATCCAAAATTTAAAAGCATAGTCAGAAATCAAATATTTTTCACTACAGCATAGAGCTAAATACAAATTTACTAGCAGAAATGTATTTCTATATTGGGAGTCATTTAATTAAAATCAATTATTATCTATTGAGCAACGGACAAAAATCCATGCAATGAAATTATCAACCAAAAACAAAGCGAAAATTTCTATATTAATATAAGACAAAATAAACTTCAGAACAAGAAATAATATCTTATTTCTTGGCATGGAAGAGGATATTACCTGTGTGGGTGCATTGGATCATCACTTAATCCTAGCTCTTGGAAGGCTGAGGAAGGAGTTTCAGACCATCCTGGGGAACATGGTGAGACCCTTTCTGTACTTAATAAATAATAATAATTTTAAAAATAAATAAAAAGAAAAAAGGAAAGGACATTACCTGAAAAGACTGATTCTACAAGACATAATAATCCTAAATGTGCATATTTCTCAAACCAGTGTCAAGACGCATGAAGAAAAAAACAAGAAAGAAAGAAAAAAGATAGAACCAAAAAGTATACAAGTAAATCCATAGTTTGAAATTTTAACAGAGCTTTCTCTGCAATGGCAGAACAATTACACAGACACATTCAGGAACGTTATAGAAGACCTTTATAAAATCATCAGAAAACTTGAACTAATTGACATTTACAGGACATTCTACTCAACAATAGCAGTGTACATGGAACATTAAACAATATACATCTGGCCCACAAAACAAATTTTATTGCAAAGATATCATACAAAGCACGTCTTGAGCCATAATGGAAGTAAACTAGACATCAATAATAAAAAGATATTTTAAAAACTCCTAATATTGGCAATTAAACAGCATAATTCTATACAACTCTGGAGTCAAAAAGAATATGTAAAGAGAAATTTTAAAATATTTAGACCATCATAAAAATGAAAATACAACCAATCAAATATATGGGATGCCACTTACATTCTGTTGAGAGGAACATTTATAGCGCTAAACTTTATGTATTAGAAAGAAGACAGTTTTAAAATGAGTAACATAAGCATTCATCCTAAAAAACTAAGAGGAGAACAGGTTAAATCCAAAGCAAGCAGGAGCAAGAAAACATAAATACGAAACCAGAAATCATTAAAAAGTAAAAAAGAAAAAGAATAAAGAAAATCAAAAAGCCCTGATTTCACTACTGTGCAATATATTCCTGTAACAAAATTATACTTGTGCCCTATAAATTTATACAAATAGAAAAATGGGAAAAATCAATCAAATTAAAAGTTGGGTATTTGAAAATATTCATAACATTGATGAATTCTTAGCCAAATTGACTAAGAGAAATAATCAAAAGATGTAGATTTCTAGTATCAGGAAAAAGAAGAGAAACTGCTAGTGAACCGATAGACATCAAGAGCAAAATAAAACAATTCCAAAAACAACTCGATGCCCTCAAATTTGACAATTTAGATAAAATAAATGAATGTCCTAATGTATACATGCTGCCAAGGTCATGTAAGACAAAATAGATAAACTGAGTAAGTCCTACATTTATTTTTTAAATCAGCAATAACCACCTAACTTTTTTAAAAAAATATATATACTTACAATTTCAGGTATCATTTGGACAATAGAGGCAATTCCTTATATGTGTAATTTGTATTATAGCTTACACCGTCATGTAGTAAAACTACCTTTTTCTAGTGCACAGTTCTATGCATTTTAACAGATGTATAAGTTTGTGTAACTACCATCTCGATGATAGTACAACAAACCTCCCTTTTGCTGTCCCTTTTCGTCATATCTGCCCCTGTGATTAACTCTTAGCAACCTCTGATTATTTTTTTTCCCCATTACTATGGTTAAGTTTATTCAAGAATATACAATACATAGGATCATAAGTTTTGATATCTATGGCCAGGGCTTCTCTCATTCAGCATAATGACTTTAAAGTTTCTGCAAGTTGTTGTGTGTACCAGTTAATATGTTTATAAATGACTTGTGTTCCATTGTATGCATATTCAACAGTAATTTTATTCATTTACCTATTGTCTTAATCAGTTCATGCTGCTCCAAATGAATGCTATAGACTGGGTGGTTTAAACCACAATTTATTTCTTACAGTTCTGGGGACCAGAATGTCCAAAATTAAGGCACTAAAAGATTCAGTGTCTGATAAGGGCCCACTTCCTGGGTCCATAGATGGCTGTTTTCTCACTGTGTCCTCATATGGCAGAAAGAGAGCTAGAGAACTCTCCGGTTGTCTCTTTTATGAGGACACAAATATCACTGGTGACAATCCACCCTCATGACTTATCTCCTTCTATGGCTTGAATTTTCCCTCAAAACATTTACCCACTGCAAACTTAATCCCCAGTGCAATAGTGCTGGGAGGTGTGACCTAACAAGAGGCAATTATGTCATGAGGTTGGAGCCCTTATGAGTGGATTAATGTCACTATCGGCAAAAGTTAGTTGTTAAAATGAGTGTGGTTCCTGGTGCTTCTTTCTATCTCTTGTGTTTGCTTTCACTTTCAACCCTTCCACCACGGGATAACCCTCTCCAGGTGCTGAAGCCATGTTTTTGGACCTTCCAGTCTCTAGGAAACATGAGCTACATAAACTATTCTTTATAAATTATCCAGTCTGTGTTATTCTGTTGTAGATGCATAAAATTAACTAAGAGATCTCATAAAGGTCCCAACTCCTAATACTATCATATTAGGGGTTAAGATTTCAAAATATGAATTTGGAGTGGGGGATACATTTAGTTCATAACACCTGTTGAAGAAAATTTGAGTTGTTTTCAGTTTTACATTTATGTCAAAGATTTTGTGTAAATTTAAGTTTTTATATCTCTAGGGTAAATACCTAGGAATGGAATTACTTGGTCATATGATCAGTGAATGTTTGAATTTAAAATAAATTGTGACTGTTTACTAGAATGACTGTAGGATTTTATATTCTTACCAGTAATATATGGTGCTTCCTTTTGCTCTGCATCAATTACAGTACCAAATATTGTCGACATAAAAAGAATGTAGCCATTATAATATGTACATGGATTTAGCTTGCATTTTTTGTTGAAGATCTTTTTCTGAGATTTTTGTATCATTCATACATCCTCTTTACAAAAGTCTTGACAAACACCTTTTACTCATTTTTAAAATTTGGCTACTTGTTTTCTTGCTGTTGAGTTTTGAGAGTTTTTTTTTTTTTTTTTTTTTTGTATAGTTTGATGCAAATCCTTTGTTGGATATATTATTGAAATATTTTCTCCAAGTCTGAGTTTGATGAAGTCCAATTTTTCAGTAACTTTTTCCTTTTATGAATTTATTTTGGTGACACTTTAAAAAATGCCATGCCTAATTCCAGTTCATAAAACTTTTTACCTGTTTTGTTTTCATTGTCTTATAGATTCATATATTGCATTTGGATATATGATCCATGTGTAATAATTTTATTTTTAATAATGTATGGGTGATATGTATCTATATATATAAATATACACACCCATTGTGCTAGCACCATTTGATTAAAGTACAACTATTTCTCCATTGAATAACTGTGGGGCAGGAGGAATATTTCCGTAGCTACTGAAGAGTATGATAAAGCAGACAAATGAAAGCAATCTACTGCCTGCACCTCCAGTAGATGCCCAGCAAGTCATTACTTGAAAGGAGATCTAGGCAGAGGATCCCATTTTGTACAACATCCCCTAAAGTCTTCCTCTTGTCATTTACATTCCACCATAGAAACTCTTTTTTTTTTTTTTTTTTTTTTTTTTTGAGACAGAGTCTCGCTCTTTTGCCCGGGCTGGAGTGCAGTGGCTGGATCTCAGCTCACTGCAAGCTCTGCCTCCCGGGTTTATGCCATTCTCCTGCCTCAGCCTCCCGAGTAGCTGGGACTACAGGCGCCTGCCACCTCGCCCAGCTAGTTTTTTGTATTTTTTAGTAGAGACGGGGTTTCACCATCATAGAAACTCTTATATAATCCTTTTCATTCTATAAAAATACAAAATTATTTCCCTGCTAAACTGAAATTTTCAAAAATTACAGCTTGTTATTAATACACTGGGTAAGGGTAATCAGAAGCTGATTATGTGTTATAAAGTGCATCTCTCATGTGTTCCAGGCTCCTACCATAATAGGGAACACAACATGGCGTAATATCTCAATAGACTACTCTGCCCTGCTCTTTTATTGGTAAACAATAGAATTTGAAAAAACATTGCCTAGATTCTCCGCCCGTATTACTACATCCTTTCCCAGCCATAGAGGAGGCATCTTTCTAATATGTACATCTTGTCCTGAATCAGTTTCCTACCAGGATAAATATTTCCATGTGAAAGCCAATAAGGGTGTGTGAATGACAGTCTCTTAAGAATATCTAAGGGCAGCATATATTAAAAATCAGTCCCTTCCTTTTTACAAAAGAAGATTCTATGAAAAATATTATTTATTCAAAAATTTTTTTTAGCCCAGAACATTAAGTCTAGGAGAAAACATATTTTGGATCTGGAGAATCATTTAATTTACATTAACTAATTTGAAGAACAACTCTCTTTGGGTTAATGTCAACTAAACCAATTCTCATTCTCATTCAGTGTACAGAGCTCTTCCTGTGACCCAAATTTTAGTGTGTTTTCTTCATCTTCGAAGTAATTGCCTCACTCTATGGTCTCAGGAAGCAAGATCTCAGATAGCAAGAGTCACCCACCATTTTTGTTGCCGCCTTCTGCCTGAAGCTTTTATCTTTTCTTTTCAGTATCCTGAATGTCTGTTGTTAAAATAAATGAATAAATTAATACATACATACATACATACATGCATAAAAAAAAAAAAGAAAGATAGAGAGAGAGAGATAGAGCCTGACTCTAACTTCATTTTGGATCAAGGTTGATTTCATTTCTTTTTATTGCTTTGATTTTCTGAGGCTCACTGTCAGGCATTTTAGAGGTCTCTCTAGAATTCTACCAATATGCAGTCCAGAAATTTTTAAGGAGAAAAACTTGTCTTCACTTCACACTGGTTACCACACATGTCAGGCTTCGTGTTCAAACCTGCATTACCCTTGAAGACGCAGTTCTGTTGTGAACATATCAAGTTTGGACTTAAGTATTTTTGTCTTATATAGAAGATTCAGTTTTCAGTCTCCAGAGATGCACCATGGACCCCTCCTAGTTTGGGGTCCTCAGAAATCTAACGTTCTCCCTGGATCCTCAGAAGCAACTCAAATTCATCTTCTGGTATTTCTGCCATTAAGTATATTTCACTCCTCCAGCCTGACAAGCAACTAGTTACATACTTGTCACTTATCCCTTCCAGCATAGTTTCCTCTCAAGGTCTAGAATTCATTAAAGACATGTAGCAACAGTCCTCTGAGGTAAAGAAACAGAGGTATGTGAGGACAGAAAAACTACCTTTCATTCTGTCTTTCTTCAGAGACTCTGAGATGGAAATCCTATTTTTAAGAGATGTTACCATTTTCTCGTTATAATTGATTGCTAAAATAATTTTTCTGTAGCTCACCTTTCTTTTATCTTCCTTATACACTGATCACTAGTTATTATTTAATTCTTCATTATCACCATTACTAGAATAGTTACTATGTACCTCTTACCTTACTAAGCACTTTTTATTTATTTTAATGCTCATAGCAACTCCATGAGATAAATTTGACTATTATTCCGATTATAAAGATACAGAAACTGAGGACAAGGGATTTGACTGCTTATCTAAGATTACATAATTAATATGTAATGGAAAGAGAAGTCTGTGCTTTCAGCCATTGCAGCAGATTGCATTTTTACACCCTAATTTTTAGTGAGTCCCTAGAAGGGAATTGACAAAATTATGAATTCAAGAACAAGACAAACGATGCTTAATACTGAGAACCTGAATTTATTTTAATATTTATTTATTTTAAGACGGAGTTTCACTCTTGTTGCTCAGGCTGGAGTACAGTGGTGTGATCTCAGCTCACTGCAGCCTCCACTTCTGAGGTTCAAGCAGTTCTCCTGCCTCAGCCTCCTGGGTAGCTAGGATTAGAGGCATGTGCCACCATACTTGACTAATTTTGTATTTTTAATAGAGATGGGATTTCACCGTGTTAGCCAGGCTGGTCTTGAACTCTTGACCTTAGGTGATCCACCCACCTTGGCCTCTGAAAGTTCTGGGATTACATGTTTGGACCACCATGCCCGGCCTGAGAACCTTTAAATGAATATATACTTTCATTCTGTTACTGAACTATGATTAAAACATCCATCAAAAACATTCAAATGAGATGCAAATAAATATTTACTAAGTTTATAAAGCTGGAATAATGACCATCAGATGAAACCAACCCTATCTCTTGTGCATGTTTGTACCCAAGTCCTTAAGGGAAGAGTTTTCCTCGGCTGTATTCATAGGAAAGTAATTATCTAGGTGCTTGCCAGTAAGCTGGGAACTGAGGAGAATCAAGAAAGAAAATTCTCCCCTCCTTGGCCAGGGAGCATACCTTGTTGCCTTCTGTAAGCTATGAACAGAAATACAAGTTCCTTACTTCCCCTGTTTTAATTTGTTTTTAGATAGAAGTATTTATTAAAAGTTTTAAGAACTTTGGACACTAACCAGAAGGCTTTCTTGTAAACATTCTATTATTAAGCTTCCCCAGCTGCATATTAAAATCTTTGTGGTCCACAGAGGTATATCTGTGTTCCAGCTGCACTATGTAACAACAGCGTGGCAAATTTTGAGGTTTAATTAAAGAATACTTATCATAGATGCATGGTATGAGAATGTTGAATGACAAAACTCTGGTGTTGTGAAATTAATTATATCACCATAGTGGATCCAGTGCATGTGGAAAACTTGAACCCAAAGAAACAACTCATTAATCTTCACAAGCTCTCCCTAGGTAAAGGAGTTATTTTTTGCATTTACAAGAAGGTTTCAAAAGGTAATCTTTGAGGGATCTTCCCCCCTCCTTATATCAATTGTTTATGCTGCAGAAATAAATTTAAACTAAGAAACACTAAATGTTAACAAATGCAAACAATTTTAGTTAGCTCCATTCTTCAAATACCTGCAAAAACACTTTTCAAAAATGCTTTTGTACAGTTTTCAGCTACTATTTATTTGGCACATACAATGACCCATAGCATAACATTTCTAATTTTTGATGCCACTATCTGTATTCTGTAGCTGGAAAAACTGAGGTATATATATTGTCTATGTAACATATTCAGTGTTAGTCAATAGCTATGGAATCTGGTTATGAATTCAAGCTTTATTAGTTAAAACTAACCATAAAACCCAGATTTGTAAACAAAGCAAACAAGCAAACAAACCAGCAATGTTTCCAGGAGAGAGAAAATGCGAGAGAAATTTGATGAAATATTAGTGATTAGATATTTAAAATGTTTCTGTTTCAGGTAATGACCTTGTGACTGAAATTATTTTATGTTTTCTCCTTGAAAATCTCTGAATAATGTTTCAATCAAATTGTAAACACAATAAGATTACAACATCTATTAAAAACAGTTGTGTACTGATGAAAGTATAATTCTAAATTTGATAACTATTATAATTAATAGCACATTATCTCTGGACAGCTAATAACATACAGAAGAGGTAAAACTTGTGAGAGAAAGCATGCTTTGGCAATTCTGTTTTCTTCACCTGTGTACAGAGTTATGGGAATTTAAATGCAATGGAATCCTCAGCTTAAGACAACATTTAAGCTACTGCTAATGGTGAAGTAAACATCACTAAATTTTTTGGTACCCTAGAACTTAAAGTATAACCTCACTAATTTATATGTATCTTCTATTTTCCTATCAGCTTCTTTGTACTTAGCATTTTTCTTAGTTACCATATATAGAATAGTTACTGAGATCACAAATATTAGACTCAAGACCTTATTATTTCTAGAAAAATAGGAGTATGATAGCCCATAACTCATAATAAGGGCTGACATGAATCAAGTTTGCCACAACATATTTTTAATACTTTTCCATAGGGTCCATTCTGATTGGTCAAGCCTATGCTTTATCTGCTATTAAATATTTACTACTTCTGCTTATAATTAAAATAATATAAAAATACCATGCAAACAGTTAAGACTCTCCAGTACAGCATTCTTTGTAGACCTCTGTCACAATATTTAAGATATATTAGAAATTTTGCATCTACTTTTTTTCCTCCCTACAATACTAGGAGCTTTCTGTAGTTATACAAAATGCCTTATCAATGTTTTTGTTCTTATAGACTTACAGAGTGTTTATCATATAGTATGTGTTCCATAGGTATGCATTGAAGTGAACATCGAACGACACAAAATTTAAGCCTGCTGTAAACTTATCTCTAGGAATAATGATTATTACAATTCTATATTTTCATGAATACCAGAATTTTCAGAGTAAGTTAAAACATTTTTAATTGCTAGTCAAGCTTTATTTTTAGTTTCTTTTTTGTATGTGTGAATCCAATTTGAGAGCATTATGACCTTATGGGAAGGTGTCTATACAATGGTAGTATCCTGATGATAAATTCCCTAGCATAGCAATGAGTCTTTAGTATGCTATAGTCAATACTTAAAACAGTATGCTGATTGTGGGACTGAATTTGACCCTATATTCTAATCTCTGTTTTCCCATTTCTTTCCATTTTCTTTGTGTTGTCAGTCTTTGATCAGTTACATTTTTAATAAATGTAACTTTTATGATTTTTATAAACCTCATCTGATTTAACCATGGAATTTACATATGACAATACAAAATATGTAAGGACAGGGCCTTTGTCCTATTCATTGCTGTATCACTGAGAGTTTATGCAACATCTGGCACATGGAAGATGCTCAATGAATAATTGATTATGAAAGTCTTAGAACAGTTTTTCTTGTTAAGATATTTATGAGATTCCCAAGAAAATACTAACTTATTTCACAAATTCAAACTTAGTTATTCTGGTCAGGAATGTGTCTCTATTCTTCCCCAAACTACTGTTCACTTCCCTCTAAGTCACCCTCTGTCATCTTGAAACTGACATCTCTTAAGTTGATGCTACTTTACCACTTCAACCAAATTATGAGCATAACAGTTTCAAATCTGTGTCCTAGATACAGAGAACTTCATTTTGGTACACACCTTCAGAATTGCCTTTTTAGCCTCTGAGTTTTAAATAAAATTTATTGAGTTGCTTCTGTATATTTACACAAGAAAGGGCATATACTGTATAATGAAATTCCGCTTCTTTAAATTGTTTATAGTTAAATATAGTGTCCTTGCATCCAGGGAAGCAATGTGAATTACAAAAATACCAAGCCATAGTGAAGACAAAGTTATTGAGTTCGCAGTCACCTTGAGATCACAACTGTAGATAAGAACGGTGGTTCTTGAGCTGGAAGATGAAACATGTTACTCGCCTTAAAAATTCTTTCTGATTATATATTTAGCGTATAATCAAGAAATAACTGTAAGTATACTCAGTCATGCAGCCCATACCACTGCTCTGCTTATGGAGTAGCCATTCTTTTGTTTCTTTACTTCTCTAATAAACTTGCTTTCATGTTATGGACTTGCCCGGAATTCTTTCTTGCCCCAGATCAAGAACTCTTTCTTCGGGTCTGGATCAGACACCTTTCTAGTAACAGTACTGCCACTGTTGTCGTCAGAAAAAGCTTTATGTACAGAAAGATGTCAAGCTCATACTGGCTGATACAAAGTTTGAAATATATGATTGGCAATATCTTCTCAGTTGTTTACTTGAAATGACAGACTCATTTCATTCAACTTTTAATAAAATGGCTGTTCAGTATGCAGGCCTGTGTAGCTATAGTTTGTTAATAATTATTTCAAGAATTCTATTCCATGAAAGAAGCAGCTAGTTCAGCTCATAACTTGAATAATTGCCTAATTGGTTTTCTTTGGAACAGCCATTATACTTCAGTGTGCAGCTGAAGTGCTGTGTGCCTACTTCGCATTTCATCACCCAGAACATTGATACGTACACAAGGATTGAGATTTAATAAAATGACACTTTTAAATAATTCATCAAGAATATTTTTAAATAAAACTGATATTTTGTTTTTGCGAGTGTGAGGTGGTAAAGAACACATTGACTACCAGTACAATTTTAGACCTACGCCATGATTTATGCTAAGATGTCAGTAGTTTTACACAGCATTGCTTTTGCTGCATCGTGTAAATTGCTGCACAATACAAAATAAATAAATAAATAAAAAGCAAAAAAAAAAAAAACTCTTAGTATGCATGTGAAGAAATTATTAACTTGGGGCCATTATAATGAAAACAACTCCAGGAAGTACAGGGGTCCACAAACCACACTTTGAAATCTCCTGCTGTAGACGACATATTGATGGTGGCTTTGTAAAGAAGACAGTGTGTTTCAAAGTAATAGAAACTTTTAAGACAGAATCTACTAAATGGCCGTTTTTTGTCTCAACATATCAAGGGTTTAACAAATTTTGAAATTAACAATGAGAAAGATTGACAAATTTTGAGAAAAATGGGAGAATTGAAATTCCAGGAGGTAGTTTAGCAAGTAACCAGAGGAAGAAACCAGGAGAATCACTGAAGAAAGCTGCTCAATTAAAAGTTGATGAAAAGGAAACAATGCCTCCAAAATTCTAAGCACTTTTCACATAATTTCTTTAAGCAAACTAATCGTTATCATTTACTGGTATCATTGTTTTATAACATAATAATTTTTCTTTGTTTCACTTTGCTTTCCACAACACAGAAAATCATTTGAGTTTAATTATTTAGTACTACTTAGTATTGTCCATCATATACTATTGAAATTTTAAAAACTATCACATGCATTCAAGTATTTTAAAAATTTCAGAAAAACATTTTTAGAGAAGGGCTGCATTGGTGATAGGTTGCTTTTATCTCTTCCTTCCTGCATAATAACAAAGTCCTATTTTGATACACAGTGGATGTTTCATGTCATTGAATGATCTCCATCATCCTTTCTTATGACATCATATAATTTTATTTATAGACATAATATATATTTTAACTAAATTACACACTTTGAATATATTTTTAAATACTGAAGAGATAATTTGTAATAGAAAAGATACAAATTTTCCATACACATGAAATCATACTTAATCTGACTGAAATTCAATAGAACACAAATCAAAACCGTAACGAATTCTATTTTTGTTTATATGAACAAGTTTTTTAAGCCATAAAATGTATTGTTAAGGAACAAGAAGAAAATAAGGACTCTCATAAACTGATTCTAGGAGTATCAAATTTTACCACCTTTCTAGAGGGTAGTGTTTTGTATTTTGTGATGTATATAAAATATTAAGATATACATAACTTTTCATTAGTTCATTGAATACTTTCTCAACAGATATGTATTGTTATGCTATGATTTTGTGTATATATGTATAGAAAACTATATTGTTGCTGCCCTAATGCATTTAAAGTCCTGTATAAAAACATGTATGTGCATAACTATATACTACAAATCATTCTGAAGGATTCTCAGGTGTTGCCATAATGGAGAAGAGAACAGAGAACAGAGGTACCCCTTTACAGAAGATATTCAAGGCAGGTCTCTGAGACCTGTAAGAGGGGAAGGAGCCAGCCATGGTAAAAAGCCTTGGAAAAAACTTCTAACCAGAGGAGACGTTAATGCAAAGTCTCTAGGGTAGAAGAATTTCCAATCTTTGAGAAATGAAAAACATAATAAGCTTAGAAAAATAGGCAAAAGTGAAAGCAAATATAGGCCAACAGAAAGAACTTGGGTTCTATTCTAAATCCTGTGCATAGCTGAGGTCTTTCTTCTACTTGGCCTTCTTCTTGATTCTGATGTTCAATTGCTCCCCAAGTAGGAATGAAAAAAGTCCCTCGCTTTTCTAAAGACTCAAGCAGTTTATTTGTCTGACGGGTACAGTGCTTTCCAGATCTGGTCACATGACAGGCAGATCTCACAGGAATTCTCGGCTTTATCCCTGTCCATATAACAATTTCCCTGTTAATGATACACCCAGACTATGATGTAACAACAGCTATTTGTGGCTAGTATCATTTGCATCACATCCCTCCAGAATTATTTTCTTTTATGAATTTATAGAGATGGCATGATGCAGAGCAGATCTGAATTAGTTTGCCACATATTCAATCTGTGACTTTTTGACGTGGCTGTCATGGGGTTGCACCATGCAGAATACCCTTTGAGAGAACCTGCTGCTCCCTTTTAAAGGTCGTCAGTGCATCCTTAGTGTCAGGCCTCTGAGCCCATGCTAAGCCATCATATCCCCTGTGACCTGCAGGTATACATCCAGATGGCCTGAAGCAAGTGAAGAATCACAAAAGAAGTGAAAATGGTGGGTTCCTCTCTTAACTGATAACATTCCACCATTGTGATTTTTTCCTTCTCCACCTTAACTGAGCGATTAACCTTGTGAAAGTCCTTCTCCTGGCTCAGAAGCTCCCCCATTGAGCACCTTGTGACCCCTGACCCTGCTGGCAAGAGAAAAATCCCTTTTGACTGTAATTTTCCACTACTCACCCAAATCCTGTAAAACAGCCCCACCCCATCCCCCTACACTGACTCATTTTCCGGACTCAGCCCACCTGCACCTGGGTGAAATAAACAGCCTTGTTGCTCACGCAAAGCCTGTTTGGTGGTCTTTTCACACGGACAAGTGTGACATTTTGTGTCATGACTCCGATCAGGGGGCCTCCCTTGGGAGATCAATCCGCTGTCCTCCTGCTCTTTGTTCCTTGAGAAAGATCCACCTATGACCTCCGGTCCTCAGACCAACCAGCCCAAGGAACATCTCACAAATTTTAAATCGGGTAAGCAGCCTATTTTTACTCTCTTATCCAACCTCTCTCACTATCCCTCAACCTCTTTCTCCTTTCAATCTTGGCGCCATTCTTCAATCTCTCCCTTCTCTTAATTTTGGTTCCTTTCCTTTTCTGGTTCGGTTCCTTTCCTTTTCTGGTAGAGACAGAGGAGACGCGTTTTATCCGTGAATCCAAAACGCCCGCATTGGTCACGGACCCCAGAAGACAATCTTCCCTTGGTGTTTAATCACTGTGGGCACACCTACTTGATTATCTACCCACTTTTCGGAGGTGTCTGATCCCTGCAGGGATGCCTGTTTTGTTCCTTCACCCTTAGTGGCAAGCACCACTTTCCTAGGGTGCAAGCACCCCCTACCTCTTCTCTTCATGTCTCTACCCTCTCTTTTCTCTGGGCTTGCTTCCTTCACTATAGGCAATCTTCTACCCTCCATTCCTCCTTCTACTCCCTTAGCCTGTGTTCTCAAGAATTTAAAACCTCTTCAACTCACACCTGATCTAAAACCTCAAAGCCTTATTTTATTCTGCAATGCCACTTAACCCCAATATAAACTCGACACTTGTTCTAAATAGCCAGAAAATGGCACTTTTAATTTTTCCATCCTACGAGATCTAGCTAATTATTTTTAAAAACTGGACAAATGGTCTGAGGTGCCTGACATCCAGGCATTATTTTACACATTGGTACCTCCCTAGTCTCTGTTCCCTATACAATTTGTCCCAAATCTTTCTTCTTTCCCTCCCACCTGTTCTGTCAGTCCCAACCCCAAGCCTCCTTAAGTCTTGTCAATCTTCCTTTTCTACCTATCCATCTGGCCTCTCCACTCCTCCCCAGACTGCTCCTCAGGTTTCTCCCCGCCAGGCTGACTCAGGCTCCAATTATTACTCAGCCTCCGCTCCCCTACCCTATAACACTTCCATCACCTCCCCTCCTTACACGTGGTCTGACTTATAGCTTTGTTCCACGACTAGCCCTCCCCCACCTGCCCAACAATTTCCTCTTAAAGAGGTGACTGGAGCTAAAGGCAGAGTCCATGTTAATGCCCCTTTTTCTTTATCCAACCTCTCCCAAGTCAGTTAGCGTTTAGGCTCTTTTTCATCAAATATAAAAACCCAGCTCAGTTCATGGCTCATTTGGCAGCAACCCTGAGGCATTTTACAGCCCTAGACCCTGAGGGGTCAGAAGGCTGTCTTATTCGCAGTATGTATTTTATTACCCAATCCACTCCCGACATTAAATAAAGCTCCAAAAATTAGATTCTGGCACTCAAACCCCACAACAGGACTTAATTAACCTTGCCTTCAGGGTGTACAATAATAGAGTAGAGGCAGCCAAGTAGCAACATATTTCTGAGTTGCAATTCCTTGCCTCCACTGTGAGAGAAACCCCAGCCACATCTCCACACACTAGAACTTAAAAATGCCTAAGCTGCAGCAGTCAATCATTCCTACAGGACCTCCTCCATCAGGATCTTGCTTCAAGTGCCAAAATCTGGCCACTGGGCCAAGGAATGCAGGCAGCCAAGGATTCTCCTAAGCTGTGTCCCTTCTGTGCAGGACCCTGCTGGAAATCAGACTATCCAACTCTCCTGGCAATTACTCCCAGAGCCCGTGGAACTCCTGCCTAAGGCTCTGACTGACTCCTTCCCAGATCTTCTCAGCTTAATGGCTGAAGACTGATGCTGCCCGGTTGCCTCGGAAGCCTCCTGGACCATCACAGAAGCTTTTGATAACTCTTACAGTGGAAGAAGACAGGAATGCCAGGTCTCTGAGTCCAAGCCTGCACGTATACATCGTATACATCCAGATAGTCTGAAGCAAGTGAAGAATCACAAAAGAAGTGAAAATGGCCGAGTTCCTGTCTCAACTGATGACATTCCACCATTGTGATTTGTTCCTGCCCCACCTTGACTGAGCGATTAACCTTGTGAAATTCCTTCTCCTTGGAGTATAGTTTGAAGTCAAGTAGTGTGATACCTCCAACTTTGTGCTTTCGGCTTAGGATTGTCTTGGCAATGTGGAGTCTTTTTTGGTTCTATATGAACTTTAAAGCAGTTTTTTCCAATTCTGTGAAGAAAGTCATTGGTAGCTTAATGGGGATGGCATTAAATCTATAAATTACCTTGGGCAGTATGGCCATTTTCGTGATATTGATTCTTCCAATCCATGAGCATGGTATGTTTTTCCATTTGTTTGTATCCTATTTTATTTCACTGAGCAGCGGTTTGTAGCTCTCCTTGAAGAGGTCCTTTACATCTCTTGTAAGTTGGATTCCTAGGTATTTTATTCTCTTTGAAGCTATTGTGAATGGGAGTTCATTTATGATTTGGCTCTCTGTTTTTCTGTTACTGGTGTATAAGAATGCTTGTGATTTTTGCACATTGATTTTGTATCTTGAGACTTTGCTGAGGTTGCTTGTCAGCTTAAGGAGATTTTGGGCTGAGACAATGGGGTTTTCTAAATATACAATCATGTCATCTGCAAACAGGAACAATTCTATTTCTTCTTTTCCTAACTGAATACCCTTGATTTCTTTCTCTTGCCTGATTGCCCTAGCCAGAACTTCCAACACTATGTTGAATAGGAGTGGTGAGAGAGGGCATCCCGGCCTTGTGCCAGTTTTCAAAGGGAATGCTTCCAGTTTTTGACCATTCCTAGTACTGGTACCAAAACAGAAATATAGGCCAATGGAACAGAACAGAGCCCTCAGAAATAATACCACACATCTACAGCCATCTGATCGTTGACAAACCTGACAAAAACAAGAAATGGGGAAAGGATTTCCTATTTAATAAATGGTGCTGGGAAAATTGGCTAGCCATAAGTAGAAAGCTGAAACTGGATCCTTTCCTTACTCCTTATATGAAAATTAATTCAAGATGGATTAGAGACTTAAATATTAGACCTAAAACTATAAAAACCCTAGAAGAAAACCTAGTTAATACCATTGAAGACATAGGCATGGGCAAGGACTTCATGTCTAAAACACCAAAGCAATGGCAATGAAAGCCAAAATTGACAAACAGGATCTAATTAAACTAAAGAGCTTCTGCACAGCAAAAGAAACTACCATTAGAATGAACAGGCAACCTACAGAATGGAAGAAAATTTTTGCAATCTACTCATCTGACAAAGGGCTAATATCCAGAACCTACAAAGAACTCAATCAAATTTGCAAGAAAAAAACAAATAATCCCATCAAAAAGTGGGCAAAGGATATGAACAGTCACTTCCCAGAAGAAGACATTCATACAGCCAACAGACACATGAAAAACTGCTCATCATCACTCACCATCAGAGAAATGCAAATCAAAACCACAATGAGATACGATCTCACACCAGTTAGAAGGGCAATCATTAAAAAATCAGGAAACAACAGGTGCTGGAGAGGATGTGGAGAAATAGGAACACTTTTACACTGTTGGTGGGATTGAAAACTAGTTCAATCATTGGGGAAAACAGTATGGCGATTCCTCAAGGATCTAGAACTAGAAATACCATTTGACCCAGCCATCCCATTACTGGGTATATATCCAAAGGATTATAATTCATGCTGCTATAAAGATACATGCACAAACATGTTTATTGTGGGACTATGCACAATAGCAAAGACTTGGAATCAACCTAAATGTCCATCAGTGACAGACTGGATTAAGAAAATGTGGCACATATACACCATGGAACACAATGCAATCATAAAAAAGGATGAGTTTGTGTGCTTTGTAGGGACATGGATGCCGCTGGAAACCATCATTCTCAGCAAACTATTGCAAGAACAGAAAACCAAATACAGCATGTTCTCACTTACAGGTGGGAATTGAACAATGAGATCAGTTGGACACAGGAAAGGGAACATCACACACTGGGTCCTATTGTGGGGAGGAGAGAGGGGGGAGAGATAGCATTAGGAGATATACCTAATGTAAATGACGAGTTAACAGGTGCAGCCCACCAACATGGCACATGTATACATATGTAACAATCCTACACGTTGTGCACATGTACCCTAGAACTTAAAGTATAATAATAATAATAATAATAATAATAATAATAATAATAAAAGAAATTCCTTCTCCTGGCTCAGAAACTCCCTTATTGAGCACCTTGTGACCCCTGCCCCTGCCCACAAGAGAAAAACCTACTCTGACTGTCATTTTCCACTACCCCCCCCCCAAATCTTATAAAACGGCCCCACTCCTATCTCCCTTTGCTGACTCTTTTTTTGGACTCAGCCCACCTGCACCCAGGTGAAATAAACAGCGTTATTGTTCACACAAAACCTATTTGGTGGTCTCTTCACACAGACACATGTGATACTTAGATTTTGATTCTTTGTTGTTGTTCAGAGTAAAATATACAAGAAGAGATAAAGAAAATGTCAAAAGATGTTAATAATTGATGTACAATTTAATATTGTTTGTTTTCTGATTCTTTCAACTCTTCTACAGGTATAGGTTTTAAAATAAAATCTGAAGTGAAAAAAAAGTTGTCTTCAACTACTGCAACTTCAGATCCGTTGTAGTGTTCATGCCCAGACATGCCCAAGCAGCTGCCAGTCAATGACTGAGCACAATAGGGGCACTAAGTGTGGCTATTCCTGACAAATGTGGACTCCCCTAATGAGCAATTTGACTCTGAATCTCCCATCAGCCTGGGTGAGACTTTCTCAGAGCTGCAATGCACTCTGAGGCTCCTCCTTCCAAATTCACTTTGCTATTCCTTTATTCTTAAATTTGGGAGGCTTTTACTGGTTCCCTCTCCCCCCCTCCTTTTTTTTTTTTTTTTTTTTTTTTTTTACCTTCAATGACCTTTCCCCCAAGAAATGCTGTCTGAAGTACTTTATTCTTGGCATATTCTTCTCAAAGGACTCAATTGTGACTAACCCTTCAGTGTAGAGAATGAAGATCCAAGGTTCACGCTGAAAATGAGAGTGAGTCAGCCTTTCTATTTCTTTTCTTGCTGTCCATGTTGCCCCACAGGTTGGCATGTATATTTAACATGATTATGTTTCTAAATTTAACTCCATCATTCTTTCTACTTAATGTAAATTCAGTGTGAATATACTTAATCCGAAATCTCATCCTGTTGTCCTCCTAAATGTGCATAGGAATGTGTTGAGTGAAAGATGAAAGAGTTGATATTACTTGGACAGTTATCACCCTTTAAAATTATAATATTCCACCAATTTATGATAATTAATTGGTATATATTTCTGACCATGTAAATACATTAAAAGTCTATGCTGTTCTTTTGTACTTTGGCAATTGTCTCTTTTTTATTAGCTGATACTGATACAGCTAAGTATTGTTTTGTTTCTTTGTGTATTAAATAAAATAGAATATTTGAGTCTCAAGTAAAAGCCAAAATATGCAGTATCCTGATATCACAGTTAGTGATGTCACAATAACCAATTTATATTTTTTCCAAATATCCAGAATATTAGTAACTTTGAATAAACTACAGAACATATTTAGAGTGAAAAGAACATATTTATTATATGAACTAAATAATATTGATATTATTATTAGGATTTTGAATGTACCACTCAAACCCAATGGTCCAAAGAATAAGACCCACAAAGTCCAACAACACTGGCATTTCAGCAAATAATTACTAACACACAAATATATCCCACACACCTTTTTAGGAGATGTAGGAGTAATAAAGGAACGTAATAGAAGGTGCAGTCAAAACCACTTACAATATAATGGTACAAATGTATAAATGGAAGGACACAATGTCATAAAATTAATCATTAAAATTTTCAAATACCTATGAAACCCAGGATAAAGAGCATGTGAGGATACTGGGGAAACATTCAGGTAACACTATCAAGAATACAGTTTCAGTGGAGTGCATAAGTCAAATTGCACAGGATGAGGAGGAAATGAATATAGAGAAAATGCAGTGATGAAGCTCTGACAATTTCCCAGTATGCAAGTAGAGAAAAGAAAGTGTGAAATAGAGTACTAACTGTGAGGGGGAAGGAAAATGAGCTATATGATTTAAGCCGTAAGTCTCAGAATTTGCCCAGTTTTTCTCCTGACTTCATTTTATTGAATGGATATAGCCCATAAAGATTAACTGACTTTCCCAGGTCATATGCCTGTTTAAGATTAGGCTTCTATTTTAGTCATGAAGTCTTTGCCCGTGCCTATGTCCTGAATGGTATTTCCTAGGTGTACTTCTAGGGTTTTTATGGTTTTAGGTCTTACGTTGAGATCTTTAATTAATCTTGAGTTAATTTTTGTATAAGATGTAAGGAAGGGGTCCAGTTTCAGTTTCTGTATGTGGCTAGCCAGTTTGCCCAACGCCACTTATTAAATAGGGAATCCTTTCCCCATTATTTGCTTTTGTCAGGTTTGTCAAAGATCAGATGGTTGTAGATGTGTGGCATTATATCTGAGGCCTCTGTTCTGTTCAATTGGTCTATATATCTGTTTTGGTACTAGTACCATGCAGTTTTAGTTACTGCAGCCTTGTAGTATAGTTTGAAGCCAGGTAGCATGATACCTCCAGTTTTGTTCTTTTTGCTTAGGATTATCTTGGCTATACCAAAAGCAATGACAACAAACGCCAAAATTGACAAATGAGATCTAATTAAATGAGAGTGCTTCTGCACAACAAAAGAAACTATCATCAGAGTGAACAATCAACCTATAGAATGGGAGAAAATTTTTGCAATCTATCCATCTGACAAATGGCTAATATCCAGAATCTACAAGGAACTTAAACACATTTACAGGAAAAAACAAACAACCTCATCAAAAACTGGCTGAAAGATATGAACAGACACTTCTCAAAAGAAGACACTTATGTGGCCAACAAATATATGAAAAAAAGCTCACCATCACTGGTCATGAGAGAAATGCAAATTGAAATCACAATGAAATACCATCTCACACCAGTTAGAATGGTGATCATTAAAAAGTCAGGAAACAACAGATGCTGGAGGGGATGGGGAGAAATAGGAACACTTTTACACTGTTGGTGGAAATGCAAATTAGTTCAACTATTGTGGAAGACAGTATGGTGATTCCTCAAGGATCTAGAACCAGAAATACCACTTGACCCAGCAATCCTATTACTAATTATATACTCAAAGGATTATAAATCATTCTACTATAAAGACACATGTACATATATGCCTATTGCAGCACTATTCACAACAGCAAAGACTTGGAACCAATCCAAATGCTGATAAATGATAGATTGGATAAAGAAAATGTGGCACATATACACCATGGAATACTATGCAGTCGTAAAAAAGGATGAGTTCATGTCCTTTGCAGGGACATGGATGAAGCTGGAAACCATCATTCTTAGCAAACTAACACAGAAATAGAAAATCAAAAACCATAGCTTCTCACTCATAAGTGGGAGTTGAACAATGAGAACACATGGACACAAGGAGGGGAACATCACACTCTGGAGCCTGTTGGGGGTTGGGGGGCGAGGAGAAGGATAGCATTAGGAGAAACAACTAATGTAGGCGATGGGCTATTGCGTGCAGCAAACCACCATAGCATGTGTACACCTATGCGAAAAACTTCCACTTTCTGCACATGTATCCTGGAACTTAAAGTATATATTTAAAAATAGATAAATAATAATCATCATCATCATAAAAGATTTGTTTGGTAATAGAACCTGTTCTCCCATTTTATCTCAGTGTTTGTTCTATTATGCAATGCTACAAGGGCCTAATATAAAATATCATTATGGTCAAAAGTTGTTATTTTTATTATTATAAGTTTTAGGGCACTTGGTATAGTATACAGTATACCCATGGCTCATCAAGTAGGCATACAGACTCCAATTACAGGTATTCCAAAATTCAGCAATATTTCAGCTCCTTCTACTTCTGTAATAAACAACATTGGCTCTTCCTTCAGTATTTCCTTGCCCGATGAACAAAGATAGCTTTTCACGTTTCTCTGTTTGACTGTTCTTGTCATGCCTTAGCCTCCTGCTGCCTTACGGAGATTGAATATGAGGAAAGGATCTATGTGCCATGATTTCTGTAAATCTAGATGTCTGTTGATCTCTGGATAGCCTTAGCCCACTATGTTTCTCTCCCCTCTCCTTCTTGGAGAGGGTTCTGGGAGTAATTGTAGAATGTGCTGACAATGAAATATCCTGAGACAGGGAAGAACTGCCCAGGACAGTTCACCCTATCCCCCTATCTGGCTATCCTGAGATAGGGAAGAAGACCCCAAAACAACTGGGCTTTGTTCCTGTCTCCCATGGAAGCAGTATGTCCTTCAAAGCTTTATCCAGTGAATCACATTTTTTCCTGAGGCATGTAAACCTGAACAGACTGCCTTTTGGAGTCTCTCATGGGCAGCGCAAGTGGGGCACACACATTTGAGACTACATCCACCCTAGACAGTTTTCTGACCATTGGAGGACCAGTTCACAATGAGTCCTAGGCTTCCATTGTCCTTTGCTGGCTGTTTGTACTTAGTAAATTTACTTCATGTACCTTGTGGATAAGTGTGTCCTGTTTCACTGGACTGAAATTTTTAGAAAATGCACAGTTAATTTGCTTCTCATCATGTAACGCCAAAGTCTCTCGCCTTAGCCATGCCAAAGAATTGGCGTGGCGGCTGCCCACGGTGAGTGATAGAGACAGGGACCAAGATGAAAAACAAACCATAGGTTTTATTAAGCAGAGTGACAGTACAAAGCTTCCACAGCATGGAAGGGGTCCAGAGTGGGTAGCTAGTGTTAGATTCTTCAGTCACCTTTTTTTTTTTTTTTTTCTAATTCAAGTTTTTCTTTTTATCAGATCTCTAAAGCAGTCTTTAAAACTTAAAAGCAATGGAAGGAATTACAAAGAAAAACACTGATACATTTTACTCAAAAATATAATATTAGAACAACTATAACTTAAAAGCCAAGCAGCAAATGGAAATCTTAGCAACACATATGACAAAATTTAGTAATCAATGGTATATAAACCCAAATCAACACAAAGGCAAAAAACGAATGATTTGCAGGAGAGAGGAGAGGGAGGGAGAAAGAAAAAAGAAGCAAGAGAGAAAGGAAGAGATAAGGGAAAGAGAACAAACTTAAAATATAGGAGAAATTACAAGTAGTACAACATTTACATATCATTTTTCCTTTTCATTTTGTTTGCTTGTCAAATTAGCAAAGTTTTTTTTTTTTTATTGTTTTAATTAGCGTAAGCTATTTTATTTTATTTTATTTTTTATTTTTTATTATACTTTAAGTTCTAGGGTACATGTGCATAACGTGCAGGTTACATATGTATACATGTGCCATGTTGGTGTGCTGCACCCATCAACTCGTCAGCACCCATCAATTCATCATTTATATCAGGTATAACTCCCCAATGCAATCCCTCCCCCCTCCCTCCTCCCCATGATAGGCCCCAGTGTGTGATGTTCCCCTTCCCGAGTCCAAGTGAGCTCATTGTTCAGTTCCCACCTATGAGTGAGAACATGCGGTGTTTGGTTTTCTCTTCTTGTGATAATTTGCTAAGAATGATGGTTTCCAGCTGCATCCATGTCTCTACAAAGGACGCAAACTCATCCTTTTTTATGGCTGCATAGTATTCCATGGTGTATATGTGCCACATTTTCTTAATCCAATCTGTCACTGATGGACATTTGGGTTGATTCCAAGTCTTTGCTATTGTGAATAGTGCCGCAATAAACATACGTGTGCATGTGTCTTTGTAGTAGCATAATTTATAATCCTTTGGGTATATACCCAGTAGTGGGATGGCTGGGTCATATGGTACATCTAGTTCTAGGTCCTTGAGGAATCGCCATACTGTTTTCCATAATGGTTGAACTAGTTTACAATCCCACCAACAGTGTAAAAGTGTTCCTATTTCTCCACATCCCCTCCAACACCTGTTGTTTCCTGATTTTTTAATGATTGCCATTCTAACTGGTGTGAGATGGTATCTCATTGTGGTTTTGCTTTGCATTTCTCTGATGGCCAGTGATGATGAGCATTTTTTCATGTGTCTGTTGGCTGTATGAATGTCTTCTTTTGAGAAATGTCTGTTCATATCCTTTGCCCACTTTTTGATGGGGTTGTTTGTTTTTTTCTTGTATATATGTTTGAGTTCTTTGTAGATTCTGGATATTAGCCCTTTGTCAGATGAGTAGATTGCAAAAATTTTCTCCCATTCTGTAGGTTGCCTGTTCACTCTGATGGTAGTTTCTTTTGCTGTGCAGAAGTAGAAAGCTGAAACTGGATCCTTTCCTTACTCCTTATACGAAGATTAATTCAAGATGGATTAGAGACTTAAATGTTAGACCTAATACCATAAAAACCCTAGAAGAAAATCTAGGTAGTACCATTCAGGACATAGGCACGGGCAAGGACTTCATGTCTAAAACACCAAAAGCAACGGCAGCAAAAGCCAAAATTGACAAATGGGATCTCATTAAACTAAAGAGCTTCTGCACAGTCACCTTTTAAACTCTTCAAGGCGGGAAATACGTGATGTGGGGAGATGTTACCAGAGCCAGAAACAAAGACAATTAACATGTCTCAGATCTTGAGGAAAACCGGAATTACAATTTAGGTTTTATCTACTTTATGACCTTGCAGTGGCAAAGGAGACGGAATCTCACAGGATTTTACAAAGTATGTTTACAAGGAATTGGAGTTGGAAGCATAGGTAAGGTCCGCTGTTCACAGACAAAGGGGCAATTAACATTGCTTTTAGTTTCAGGGGCGGGGGTCGCCAAAGAGGGTGCGAGGACACAGGGAAGCTCACCGCAAAATTTTCACTGTTTATAGCTTTCTTGGGGTAGGAAACACATGCACAAATTCTGATGTTAGGAATATTTTAAATATATATCTTCAATATTATTCATCCAGGACCAAAGTAAGTCCTGATGCAGGAAATGAGTGAGTTTCACAGCTTTCTGAGCCCCTACTCAACCCAGGAAGCCCAGTGGACACCTTCTTTCAATTAGATGCTAAAGAATATAAAATTCCAATGTAACACAAGTGAATAGTCACCAGGATCAAAGATAAATGATTGATAATGAGGTGATTTTTAAATGTTATTCCAAGAACTATTTCCTTTAGTTTCATCTTAGTGTAGCTACATTGGAGTGGAGTTACAATTTGGAGAGTAAATTTGGCTTGTAAAGTTTTGTGAAAGTCTCTCTCTGAATTTACCTGAGATTTTGCTTGACTCACACCATATTACTTGACTCACACCATATTACTTGACTCACACCATATTGGTTGACTCACACCATATTGACTCCACACCAGTGGAGGGTGACCAGGTTCTTGGCATCTTGAAGAAGGAATCAGACAAAATACACAAAGCAAGGAAAGAATGAAGCAACAAAAGCAGAAAGTTATTGAAAATGAAAATACGCTCCACAGTGTGGGAGCGGGCCCAAGGGTAGGGGCTCAAGGGCCCTGAACAGAATTTTGGGGAGTTTTAATACACTGTAGAGGTTTCCTTTGGTTACTTGGTGTATGCCCTATGCAAATGAAGAGGATGAAGTAAAGTTACAAAGTAATTTACTCAGGGAATGCCCTATGTAAATGGAGAGGCTACTTCCTGTCATAGCTGAAGTGTGAATCTGCCTTATGATTTCTTTTCTTCAGATCCAATTTTCATGCCTCAGGGAGGATTGTGTAACCATAAAATTCCCCAAGTTTCTGCCTTCAGTTGTTATTATCATTATTTACACTGTTCTTAGGGCAACAGAAGCTTCTGTGTCTGCTTCCCAAACACTTAAAATATAAATTGAAAAAGTTTGGAGTCACTTATCTTCTCTCTCCATCTACAAATTGGTAGAAAAGGTGCAGCAAAGAGCAGAGTTGAGAATAGACTTAATAATATAAAATAAGAAGTTCTGCTAATTTTTAGCCCTGTACCCTGTCACTGGTACATCTGATTCATCTGAGCTTTAGAAACAAATTGATCAATTAGCCAGCAGGTCATTTGTTTAACATACAATTTATTTCAAATAAATGACTTTTAGTTTATTTCCTTAATGCTTTATAAAATATGAGATTTTTTTGAGATAATGGGTTATACAAAGAAATATTTAACTGTGCATTATTAAAAGAACTGGAGTTTTTTTCTAGAGAAATTTATTGTGACATTTTATATCATAGAATTGTGTTTCATACTATAGGCTAGTGTTTTCCTAAACTGTAGTTGTATTCTATGCACAAGGAGAGTACTCGTAATTTATCAGTTTTGGCTAGGAAGCGAGCATTGTGTGAATATAGCCATTACTGAAAGATGGCAGAGTATTCAGTTATGAAGCTATCCATGTGGGATTATTTCATCTTGATATATAAATATCTATTTCCATATATTAATTGTAAATAGAGATCAGCAAATTTAAATTTAAAAGTAATGAACCTTATTCCAGTTGCCACTCTGCTTTTTATCATGGCATAAGTTACTAAATTCCTACATTTATTATGTTATAAATGTGGTGAATAGGAAATGGTATCTTTGGACACTTGACAACATATTTAACATCTCAAAATTTTTAATATCAATATATGACAATAGAAATAATTTTGAAAACTTTAGAGGGATATTGTCATAGTTCAATGCCATGCGATTCCTTCATTTCTGCATAAACCAATCTAGTTTGCTTTTGGCAGCAATACTCCTTCAGGAAGATGAAGATACTGATTGTAAAAGTTATTAACTGTTCTCTTAAAAGCCTTTATAATTGACAAGGAACAGTTTAATATATGTGATCTCTTCTAATCCTTATAACAGTGCATGATGTGGTGATCAGGAAACAGAATTAGCTATTTGCAAAACCAGAATGCAGAGCTCTGTATTCTGAATTTGTTTGTGACCAGTATCATTTTCCATGCATCATGAGGAAGGAAATAGAAATAAGTTGTGACGACAAATGGAATGAAGATATGGATTAAGTAATCCTAATTTTAATCATGAAGTACAATGACTGTAAACCAAGCAATTCTCTAAGCAAATTACTGTGTGGTATAACAGTTGAAGTTTTAGGGGCTAGTGAGTTTTCAAGCTCTGCAATTCAATGCTAAAAACTATTATTCATTAAGATTAAATTGAATGATAAAATTATTTATTTCCTTTTTTTATTTGTTCAAATTTCTATGGTGCATAAGAAGACTTTTAGATTGCCAAGACCAGCTTGGTTGGGGAGATGGCGCTAGAGGAATTAAAGACACACACACAGAAATATAGAGGTGTGAAGTGGGAAATCATGAGTCTCACACCCTTAAGAGCTGAAAGCCCCAAACAGAGATTTACCCACATATTTATTAAGAGCAAGCCAGTCATTAGCATTGTTTCTATAGATATTAAATTAACGAAAAGTATCCTTTATGGAAAATGAAGGGATGGGCAAAATTAAAGGTATAGGTTGGACTATTTATCTGCAGCAGAAGCATGTCCTTAAGGCACAGATCGCTCATGCTATTGTTTTTGACTTAAGCGGCTTTCTGCCCTGGGTGGGTTAGGGGTTCCTCGTCCTCATTCCCGTAAACCCTCAACCTTCCAATGTGGGCATTATGGCCATTGTGAACATGTCACAGTGCTGCAGAGATTTTGTTTATGGCCAGTTTTGGGGCCAGTTTATGACCAGATTTTGGGGGGCTTGTTCCCAACATCCCCTTCTTTGATTTGCAAAGCAATAAAAGCAAAGGCCACTTTGTCACGGCGAGCTACTTCTCGCAGGAGTCAGGATCCACATCTGCAGACTATACAAAGACAAACAACACAGATTAAAAGCACAATCATCGTTGAAATTACAGAGCTTCCAAGTGTTTTTATCCATTTCAATGGGTCATTAGCTGCTAATCTGTCTGTAGCTCCTTTAAGCATTCCAGTTCCTGGCATTAAAGTCAGGTGTGCCTGGGATGCTTTAAATATTTGTTCTTTTAATTTTGCGATATCCAAAAACAAGTTTGTAGAGTTTCCTTCTAGATGCTTTTTTATTTTTTCCAAATTTTGATCTTATTAAGAGATATTAACAGTTTCCACAAATCCTTAATGTTTAGCTCCTATGGCGGGCCATTTCATTTGAGGTTGAGGTGGCACTATACCACCATGGTTCCAGATAATAGGAACTCTCACCATACTTCTTATTATATCTATCATCTGACCATTTTGTTCAGATCAGCTGAACATAATGTGGCTGTGGCATGCAGATTGAGAGGTGCAATTTAACATCCCCTTAGGGGAACAATTAATAAGGATTCCATAGGAATTGTTTTGCAGCACCTCTACCTGTTTTGCAATGCAATCTTCTTAAACAAGTACACTCATTATTTCTGGCCACGTTCTTTTTTGTTTACAAATAGGTTTTTGAAGGTGGTATGCCTCAATTATAGGAGCAGATTTATTATGGTAAATACTGAGATCAGAAAGCATGTGTAACTATGTCATAGAGTGATTTATATCTAGGCATTATTACCAGCCAAGATTGATAAATATGCCCATAAGCATAATTGTTCTCTGTATCAGCAATTGTTGAAAGAATACTCACGGCAGTGGTGATAACCGCTATCATAGCTACCATTAAATTACTCATTGCAACTGGTTGTCCCGCTTTCCTCAGGTTTTCTTCCACCATCTGTGACAGCTTCTTGATCTGTCCTCAGGTGGGTGGCTGTGTTTGACAGGTGTTGCTCATGACAGTCGGGGTCCTCTTCAGTGTCAGTCTCAACATGGCTGCAACCGGGGAGTCCTTGGGATCCTCCTAGAATCTCTTCCTCATCATGTAGCTCATGATAAGGTTTTAGGTGTCTCGATGGTATCCAAATTGACTGTTGATTTTTGCCTGAAGAAATACAAGCATAACCTCTACCCCAAGTTATTATTTTACCTATTTCCCAAATTTTTGTTATCGGATTTCTCCACCAAATCAGTTGTTCTGCTTCTGTCTTTGTAGCTGGTTTCTGTAGATGCTGTTCAGCTGCTAATAAAATCTGGCTTTTGGACAGGCTCAAAAAAATTAAAGTTACTAATGCTAGATTCAGTTGCATCTATGGGGTTCCATATTGTCTGTGTCCCCCTTTCTGCTTTTTCAACTGCTGTTTTAGGGAGAGATTCATTCTTTCCATATGACTTGTCCTTGAGACTCATATGGGATACCAGTTATGTGTTTTATATCCCACATAAAGAAAAATGTAGCTAGAGTTTGGCTAGTGTAGCCTGGGGCATTATCTATTTTAATCGAAGCTGGAATGCCCATCACCACAAAACACTGCAAAAGATGACGTTTAACACAGGCAGAAGACTCCCCTGTTTGACATGTAGCCTAGACAAAGTGAGAAAAGGTGTCTACACATCCATGTATATAAGCTAGTCTTCCAAACGAGGGAACATGTGTGACATCCATTTGCCAAAGTGAGTTAGGTTCCAGTACTCGAGGATTAACTCCTCCTGTAAAAGATGAGGAATGTACCATTTGGCAAGTTGGGCATCACTGGTAATAGCTTTAGCTTCTTTCCAGGTAATGTTGTATCTGTGTTTGAGACCAGAGGCATTAACATGGCTTAAATTGTGAAAGTGTCTAGCATTAGATATTGCATTAGCAAATAGGCGATCAGTCATTTGATTCTCTTCAGTCAAAAGTCCTGGAAGAGGTATATGAGCCCTAATGTGAGTGATGTAAAAAGGGTGCATTCTACTCCTAACTGCTGTTTGCAATTGGGTAAATAAAGTCATCAGTTGTTCATCTGTATGAAATCATAACTGAGTGTTTTCAATTAACTGTGTGGAATTAATCATGTATGAAGAATCAGAAATCACATTAATAGGCATATCAAAAGCAGTCAATACCTCAATTACTGCTACAAGCTCCACTTTTTGAGCTGAATAAGAAGCTTTACCATCATTAGACCCATCTGTAAAACAATGAAAATGCTTAGCAGGCTGTAGGTTGTTTACCACAGGAATTGTAAATGCAAATCATTCACAGTCTTACTCAGCTAAAGGGATAGTAAAGAAACAGTCTTTTAAATCCAAATTGGCTTATCTGTTAACCGTGTTAAAGGTATAGGTTCTGGAGGCTTAACAATGACCACCATCAAAAATTTTTTCCTTATGTTTGGTGGGAACTTTGTTTTTCTTCTTGAAGCATTTCTTTCCGTCCTTGCAATTTTTTTTCTAGTCCCATATCAGGGACACACACCATTTCATGCATCATATGTTGACTTTGAGGACTATATAATTGTTCTGGAATTAGAACTTGTGCTCCCCATTGTTGTAATAAATCTCTTCCCCATAAATTTATAGGTACAGAAATTATAATTGGTTGAATAGTCCCAGGTTGTCCATTGGGCACTTCACAATGCAAAATATAACTACTTTGATATACTTCAGGGGCTTTACCAACTCCAACTATGTTAAATTGAGTAGGTTGAATTGGCCACAGATGTCCAGTGCTGTTGAGAAATGATTGAAATGTCCACTTCTGTATCTACCAAACCTTTATTTTTTATTTTTTTATTTCTCCTGAACAGTTATTTCACAGGTAGGACATTTATAAGTAATTTGATTTACCCCATAAGCTGCTTTGCCTTGTTTATTTTTGCTTCCAAATCCTCCTGTTCATTTAATTTCACTTTTTCCCATTCCCACATATGGCACAATCAGGAGCTGTGCTATGCACTCTTCTGGCTCTTCTTTCCAGGGAACTGAAGTAGATATAACAATTTGAATTTCCCCATTGTAATCTGAATCAATTACTCCTGTAGGTATTTGTACTCCTTTTAAATTTAAACTAGACTTTCCTAAAAGTAATCCTATTGTCCCTGCTGGCAAGGGTTCACAGACTCCTGTTGGGACCTTTGCAGGGGTTCCCCAGGCAGAAGGCTCACAGCTTTTGTGCAGCATAAATCTACTGCATCACTACCATCTGAGGCGGGGGACAGACATTGTACAGGGGTGAGGGAACGGCCTGAGCTGGAAAAGCCCCAGTTTAGAACAGGGCCCAAGATGGGCCCCTCATGGTGTTTCCCAAAATCAGGTTCCCTTCTTTATCAAACTTAGAGAGACACTGTTTAGCCCAGTGTTTTCCTTTTTTGCATTTTGGACATACTTCAGGATCAGCAGTTTTCTTTTTTCCCCTATCTGACGGCCTGACTCACTAATTTTTTCTACATTCTTTTTCAATATGACCGTGCTTCCCACAGTTAAAACAAGCTCCAGGAAATGGAGTATTTCCTTTATCTACTCTTAGTCCTACCATTTCTTGTGCTAGCAGAGTAACTTTATGCAGATTACCTCTGATACCATCACAGGCCTTGATATAATCAACTAAATGTGCTTTCCCTCTGATAGGTCGCAGAGCAATCTGGCAATAGGAATTAGCATTGTCGAAAGCTAATAACTGCAACACTATATCCTGAGTAGCCAAATCTGCAATCATCTTTTTAAGAGACTCCTGTAACCGAGCTATGAAATCAACGTATGGTTCTCGTGGTCCCTGTTTTATAGCACTAAAGGAAGAGTATTGTTCTTCACCTGAAGTGATTTTTTCCCAAGTTCTAATGCACACTCTTCTAAGCTGTTCTATGACATCATTCTGCATGACCAGTTGTGCATCTAAACCAGTCCAACTGCCAAACCCCAAAAGTTGGTCTGTAGTTGTATTAATCTGAGGTTAGGTCTGGGCATTGTGAGCAGCCTGAATGGAAACTTCATCTTTCCACCAAGTTTTAAATTGTAAGAACTGAGCAGGAGTTAGACAAGCTCAAGTAGGAGTGTCCCAGTTAGTAGGTATCATCCAACTGGAAACAGCAACATTCTTTAACAGTCCCATTACAAAAGGAGAATCTAGTCCATACTGATTTACAGGTTGTTTAAATTATTTGAGTAGTTTAAAAGGAAAAGGCTCAGATGTAGCTGTAATATTTCCCTGTTGATCTGGGAGGTGTGTTCTAACAGGGAACAGCCAAGCCTCTAAATCACCCTCTTGCGTAGCTTGCTGAATTCCTGCCTGAATAGAACTAAAAGCAGTCACTTGAGGCACTGCTTTAACAGCCACTGGGGCAACTCTTTTTGCCCGGTGTCCTCCAGAAAAGAAAGATCTGGAGGGTCTTTTTCATCAAAATAATAATGAGGGGGTGCAGAAGGGTAGGGATAAACCTCTCCCTCCTTTGCTGCTTTAGCTTTAGCTGGCAAATAAACCTGCTCTGTAACGTCTTCTGTTACTTTGTTATACTCTCCTTCCTCCTCATCACCAGTGTGAAAAAGTTCCAAGGTGAAATGAACCAGACCCCACACTTCTCCCATTGTTTCCCTGATGACTCTGAGCTCCCCTTCTTACTCACCACAGGGATTTCTTTGAGAATAATCGGGTGTCCTCCAGCTAATTTTCCATTCCAATCATCATTCCAGCCCCAGTGACCCTTCCACCTGGATTCCAGCCCCCATGAATGGATGCCACTTGCTGAGACCAGCTCGGTCAGGGAGACCCTAACCCAGCAGCACTAGAGGAATTAAAGGCACACACACAGAAATAAAGACATGTGAAGTGGGAAATCAAGGGTCTCACAGCCTTCAGAGCTGAGAGCTCCAAACAGAGATTCACACACATATTTATTAACAACAAGCCAGTCATTAGCATTGTTTCTATAGATATTAAATTAACTAAAAGTATCCTTTATAGGAAATGAAGGGAAGGGCCAGATTAAAGGAATAGGTTGGGCTAGTTATCTGTAGTAGGAGCATGTCTTTAAGGCACAGATGGCTCATGCTATTTCTTGTGGCTTAAGAATGTCTTTAAGCAGTTTTCCACCCTGGGAGGGTCAAGGGTTCCTTGTTCTCATTCCCATATACCCACAACCTTCCAGCATGAGTGTTATAGTCATCACAAACATGTCACAGTGCTGCAGAGATTTTATTTATGGTCAGTTTTGGAACCAGTTTATGGCCAGATTTTGGGGGCTTGTTCCCAACATTAGATGAGTCAAATATATAGTGATCAAGGAGGTTATGTAGAATGTCATTACCCAACTACAATTTATTGTTACGTATAGTCAACCTACTGTGCTATCAAACATTGAATGTTTTCCTTCTATCTTACTGGATGTTTGTGCCTTTTAGCACATTTATTTTCATCCTTTCCCCTCCCCTCTACTCAGGTTTCCCAATATCTGATTTATTTTTCCACCCTCCACCTCCATGTGTTCAAATCCTTTTAGCTCCCGCATATACATGAGAATGTAACCAAATGCAGGTCCAGCAACTCAACACTTGCAGAGCCAGATAGCAAGAATGAAGTATCATAGGAAGAAAGTGACTTTATGAAAACTAGTATTGAGGAAGTGGCCAGAGTTACATCCAAAGTAATCATTTGGAATTTCTGTGGAGAAGGCAAGGGTTTAAAAAGGGAAACGATATAGAAGGCATGCAGGAATTGTGCTGAGTACAAGGTCTGTGTGTCTTGTTTTGATGGCTTATATTGAGCTTCAGTTCACCTGAAGTGCCTACTGGCATCATCTCAAGAGTGGCTGGGTTGTTTACTAGCTGCTCTTTTTGCAGGCTAGGTCTACAGGCTTAGTCTGTGTATTTCAACATTAGCAACTGAAACATCAAAGTAAGCACATGATTAGATACTAGTGTACAGTTAGATGAATGTGAAGGAAATATATAGTGGGCAAGGGAGGGATGTGAAGTCTATTTTAAGGGTAAGAAAAAAAGCTTCTGCAGTTTGCTTCAGTGTTAGATGGAGAATAGGAAGAAAAGAGAAAAGGGAAAAAATGTGTCAAAATGCATTCTGGAGTTAAGCTGCTTACAATAGCATGCAGTGCTTGACTTTTTATACATGGTTTATTTCACTAACGATAATGACTTCCAGTTTAACCCATGTTGCTGCAAAGGACATTATTTTAATCCTTTTTTTTTAATAGCTAAAGAATATTCCATTGTGTATTTATACTATGTTTTCTTCATCCATTCATCCCTCGATGGACACTTAGGCTGATCCCATATCTTTGCTGTTGTGAATAGTGCTGTAATAAACATGGGGTATAGGTATCGCTTTGTTATATCAATTTCTACTCTTTTGGGTACATACCTAGTAGTGGGATTGCTCAATTGAATTATTCAGCTTCTAGTTTTTTAAAAAATATCCATACTGTTTTTCATAGTGACTATACTAGTTTACATTCCTTCCAGCAGTGTCTAAGAATTTCCTTTTCTCCACATCCTTGCCAATATATGTTTTTGTTTGTTTGTTTGTTTTTCCTTTTTGACTTTTCAGTAATAGCCATTCTGACTCAGGTAAGATGATCTCTCATTGTGGTTTTGCTTTGCATTTCTGTGATAATTAGTGATGTTGAGCATAAGAATAATTATTTGATAAGATTAATTTCTGTGGTGTGAAATTCTGAAAGTATTAGAATAGATACAAAAAACAGTTTATGAAATGCAGAGTACTATTTGAAATATCAGAATTGGAAGTTGTGATGGTTAATACTGAGGGTCAACTTGATTGGACTTAAGAATGCAAAATATTGATCCTGGTTGTGTCTGTGATAGTGTTGCCAAAGGATATTAAAATTTGAGTTAGTGGGCTGGGAAAGGCAGATTCACCCTTAATCTGGGTGGGCACCATCAAATCAATTACTAGTATAACTAGGATATAAAAGCAGGCAGAATAACGTGAAAAGACTAGACTGGATTAGCTTCCCAGCCTACATCTCTCTCCCATGCTGGATGCTTCCTGCCCTCGTACATTGACTTAAAGTTCTTCAACCTTGGGACTCAGACTGGCTTACTTGCACTTCAGCCTGCAGACAACCTATTTTGGGACCTTGTGATTGTATGAGTTTAATACTTCATCATAAACTCATCTATCTATCTATCTATCTATCTATCTATCTACCTACATCCTCCTAGTTCTGCCCTCTACAGAACCCTGACTAATACAGATTTTGGTACCAGGAGTGGTTTGAGGGGAATGTAATATTAGGGATGGTGTTCTTTCATTGGTTTGGGGGTTTTTGTAGTTGGCTGTTTAATATGATTAGACCCAAAAATGCTAAGATCTTTACTTTTTTTTTTTTTTTTTTTGAGAAAGAGTTTCACTCTGTTGCCCAGGCTGAAGTGCAATGGTGTCCTCTTGGCTCACTGAAACCTCCACCTCCCAGGTTCAAGCAATTTTCCTGCCTCAGCCTCCCAAGTAGTTGGTACTACAGGTGTCTGTCACCATACCTGGCTAATTTTGTACTTTTAGTAGAGATGGGGTTTCACCATGTTGGCTGGGCTTGTCTTGAACTCCTGACCTCGTGAGGAATCAAGTGCTGGGATTACAGGCATAGGCCACCATTCTTGACCCCTACATCTAGTAGTATGGTGAACACTGATAGTCTTTGGCATGAATTGTTTAGAGACTTATGCAAAATAAATTCATTTGACACTCCTGATTCACTGCTCATAAGAGGCAAGAAGTTTAGTGACTCCAAACATAACACCTTTGACCATATGTGCAGAACCAAGGAACATAATGAAGCTGGTTGGTTGCTCCTGAGTTCAGTGGACAAAGTGATGAAAGAAATTATGAACTCAGGGATTCTAACTCTTGGCTTCAAAAGCAGATATGGAGCCTCAAATCTACTAAGATTTCCCTCAGTGAGAGTCTTATCTGCTATAGAGAAAAAGCTTAAAATGTGGAAAAACAGACCCAAGCTCTTATCATGCGAGTGGCTGATCTGCAACAAAAAGTACATGCACAGCCTCATTAGGTGTCTAATGTAAAAGTGAGGGTATTGATTGGAAAAGAATGGAACACTGCAACTTGGAATGGGGATGTGTGAGAAGATACTGATGAAACTGGGGCACTGAGCTTGTAAACTCTGATGAACTTTTTTTGTCAGAAGATATTGGGAGAACTTGCTCCTGATGTTTAACATGGATTCTATTCTGTTTCCTAAGTGTCCCAACTGGGTTGAGAAATAAAGGGAAAGAGCATGAGAGAGAGAAATTTAAAGCTAGGTGTCTGAGGGAGACATCACATGTTGGCAGGATCCGTGATGTTCCCTGAGCCATAAAACCAGCAAGTTTTTATTAGTGATTTTCAAAAGGGGAGGGAGTGCACAAATAAGGTGTGGGTCACAGAGATCATGTAATTCACAAAGTAATAAAATATCACAAAGCAAATGGAGGCAGGGCAAGATCACAGGACCACCAGATGGGGCAAAATTAAAATTGCTAATGAAGTTTTGGGCACGCATTGTCGTTGATAACATCTTATCAGGAAACAGGATTTGAGAGCAGACAACCTGACTAACCAAAATTTATTAGGTGGGAATTTTCCTCCTCCATATAAGCCTAGGAGTACTACAGGAGACTGGAAATTATTTCATCCTTTTGGCTTTGACCATGAAAGACTGGACACTTCTAAAGGGACCGTTTATAGGCCTACCCTCAGGGCACATTCTCTTTCTCAGGGATGTTCCTTGTTGAGAAAAAGAATTCAGTGATATTTCTCCTATTTTCTTAAGAAAGAGGAGAAATATAGCTCTGCTCCATCCAGCTCACTGATGGCCAGTTCAAAGTTACCTCTCTTGTTCCCTGAACATTGCTGTTATCCTGTTCTTTTTTAAAGATGCCCAGATTTCACATTGTTCAAACACACATGCTCTCCAAAATATTTGTGCAATTGACACAATCACAGAGTCCTGAAGTGACATTCATCCTCCTCAGCTTAGAAAGAAGATGATGGGATTAAGAGATTAAAGTAAAGACAAGCATAGGAAAACACAAGGATGTTGACTGGGGAAGTGATAAGTGTCCATGAAATCTTCACAATTTATGTTCAGAGATTACAGTAAAGACAGGCATAAGAAATTATTAAAGTGTTATTTTGGGAAACACATAAATGTCCATGAAATCTTCATAATTTATGTTCTTCTGCCGTGGCTTCAGTCAGTCCCTCTATTTGGGGTTGCTGACTTCCCGCAACATCTCTCCCTTTCTTTTTATATAAATGTGCCATGGCGATGAAGGCTTGTTTGTTCTCTCGATTTTGATGCAGGATTATTTGACTGGTCCAGCACACTAAAAACAAGCCTATTAAACAGAGAAACATAATTCTAAAATTTACTACAGTAGAGCCCCCAGTAGACTTGATCTTAGTCATGGGGTTCAATCCATAAAGATTTTCTGTTGCCTGATATAACGCCTCAGCTCCAGGCGCAATGGATAAGTGAGCTTGAGAGGCTTCAAAAATTTCTTTCTTTAATTTAGTATGTCTAATGATAAATATCTTCCCTACCCAGAAGGTGTCCTTTGACCATTTCCTATGAATGATCAGTCTTGTTACAGGACTATGGAGTGATACAGAAATCAGAGGTATTCCAGTCGCACTGCATTTGCATGTGCTGTTTGAGACTCACTACCTGACCTCTAAGCCAAATAACAGACTGTCTTAAATCATTAATTTGATTAGCCAATTTTTGATCAATGCCTTGTTGAGAATTCCACATTTGGGTGGAATTGGCTTGCCAATTATTGACAAAATGAGTTATTTGAATAGATTGATGTAATGCCATTCTGGCAGTGGTGGCCAGTGCAGTGACTGTAATTAGGTCTATGATCACAGCGATTAAAGTGAAAACAAATCTCTTAGATCTTTTTAGAATTTGCTGTAACACTTCATTAATTAAATATACCAAGGGAGAGGATTCCCAAGGTCTGGGCAAAGTTACTGGAATCCAGATTCCTTCTTGAGCTCAAATTGACATTACACTTTTCTTGGAGTCAAAATGAGAGTTAATACAAGTGTATAAATGACAATTAATGCATTGGACAGTTTTATTGTTCATCCAAATTTTGATATTTCCCACTAACAGTATGTAAGGAGGCTTAACACAACTCTCTATGGGAACAGTCATGTTGGAGGTAAGTAAAGCAGAATGTCTGGATCTACGTTGATACTGAGAGATGGGGGCAGCAGTGGGGACAAAAGACAGAATGGTTTCCCCTTCCCATACTCATAGTTCAGACATGGCAATAGCCAATTTCCAAAGTTCTAGGTGTTCTGGGCTTAGAATGGGGAGTATCATAAAAGGCCTCAGGCGGTGGGAGGAATGCCTTTATCTTCCTATTTTAAGGGAAAGAATGAGCTGAACCTCCTATGCAAAGTAGAGTGATGATTCTCGTTCTCCTGATAAGAAATAAAATAAGTAGCCTCTAGGCATTCCTTTCTACTAGAGGAGCAATTGTTTTTTAAATAGCCTTTTGGTGCCTAGTCTATTACTAAACCATATGAGTCTTTTTTTTTTTTTTTTTTTTATTGCTGCATGTGAGTTAACACAGTCTTCCTAAATTAAAGTTTTAGATGGGCCTTCAAAATTTTTAGGGCATAGTTTTCTTGCAGGTTCATATTGAAAGTATGGGGTATCTCCAGCCATGGCACATTTATATAAAAAGAAAGGGAGAGATGTTGCGGGAAATCAGGGACCCCAAATGGAGGGACCGGCTGAAGCCTCAGCAGAAGAACACAAATTGTGAAGATTTCTTGGACATTTATTAGTTCCCCAAATTAATACTTTTATAATTTCTTATGCCTGTCTTTACTGTAATCTCTGAACATAAATTGTGAAGATTTCATGGACACTTATCACTTCCCCAATGAATACCCTTGTGATTTCCTATGCCTGTCTTTAATCTCTTAATCTCATCATCTTCTTCATAAATTGAGGAGGATGAATGTCACCTCAGGACCCTGTGATTGTGTCATCTGCACAAATTTTTTGTAGAACATATGTGTTTGAACAATATGAAATCTGAACATCTTAAAAAAAAAAATAGAACAGGATAACAGGGATGTTCAGGGAACAAGAGAGGTAACTTTGAACTGGCCGCTAGTGAGCCGTATGAAACAGAGCTGTATTTCTCCTCTTTCATAAGCAAATAGGAGAAATATCAGAGGATTTTAGGAGGCAAACCCTGTGGTGCCTGAGGCAACAGTGATGGCCTCCCTCAAGGCAGTTGCCAATCAAGATAATGTTGATTCTCCCCAACACAGCTGTTTTCTTCTAGATTTAAAACTAGACGAAAGTCCTGGTGGGCCCCTAGAGGTGAGGTTGATAGTGTGACCCATGAGGAGGGGCACTACATTTGAAAACAATTGCTTACATTTCCTAATTTATATAAGCAGAAATCTGGAGAATAGGCATGAGAATGAATATTAAGGGTGTGGTGTAATGGTGGAAGTAACATAGAGTTAAATCAGACTGAATTTATTGATTTGGGCCCACTAACTAGGGATTCTGCATTTAATGTTGGGGCTTGGTGAGTTAAAAGAGGTTCTAATAGTTTATTTATTATTTGCTTAGTTAGCTGAAATACAGATTAAAAGATAGACCACTGTGAGAAAGCTGGAAATGCCTAATCTCCCTTGCTTTAATGTAGAGGAAGTGATCCAAAGGCTTAGGGAGATTGAGATGGTGGAGTGGATTAGTCACTTTAGACCTACTTATCCCAGCTGAGAGGGTCCAGAAAATTTACCCTTGACCAGTGCTTTGCAAAATAGATTTGTGAGGGCAGCACATTCATCCTTGAAGTGCCCTGTACTTGCTCTTCTCTGTATGTCATATCTACCAGGGGAACTACAGTCACTCAACTACAAAATTTAAATACAATGGGAATAATCAGAGCCTGGATCCTGAGGTGGCAGGGACCAAGTGGCAGCACTCAAAACATCAAAGGCAAGGTGGATGTAGCTACCGTAATGGATAGCAGAGGCAAAGCAGCAGGCAGAATAGTCTGACTCATGTAGAGCTCTGGCATTGGCTAATTAATCACTGTGTTCTAAAAGTAAAATCGATAGGAACCCTACTGCATTCCTGCTTAATTTATATAAGCAGAAAGCTTCCAGGTCAAATGGACAAAAGGCCAAATTAAATTATAAAAACAGAGTCACTGTCCCTCATTAATTTGCAGACTTGAGCCAGTTTACAGACCCAGAACTCCTTGAATGAAGAAGAGGCCAGGTCCTTTTGAGGAAGGACCTCACTACACACTACACTACTGACAAGTTTTGCTGTTAATCTTTCTCCCATTCTTCCCCAAGGAAACTTCTGGACTTTTCCAGGGTAACTGAGCATTGGGAAAAGGAAAGTGATCATGTATTTTGGGGGCTGCTGGCCACTGACTCTGAGCTGATGTTGATTTCAGGGGACCCAAAACGTCATTGTGGTCCTCCAGTTACGGTATGGGCTTATGGAGATCGGGTAATTAATGAAGTTTTAGCTCAGGTTCAACTTACTGTGGGTCCAGTGGGTCCCCAGACTCATCCTGTGGCCATTTCCCCAGTGCCAGAATGCATAATTCATATAGACATACTTAACAATTAGAAGAACCCTCACATTGGCTCCCTGACTGGTAGGATGAGGGCTATTATGGTGGGATAGGCCAAATGGAAGTCATCAGAGCTGCCTCTACCTAGAAAAATAGTAAACCAAAAACAATTTCACATATCTGGAGGGAGTGTAGAGATTAGTACCACCATCAAGAACCTGAAAGTTGCAGATGTGGTGATTCCCACCACATCCCAGTTCAACTCTCCTATTTGGCCCAGGAATAATTCAGATGGATCTTGAAGAATGACAGTGGATTATCATAAGCTTAACCAAGTGACGACTCCAACTGTAGCTGCTGTAACAGATGTGGTTTCATTGATTGACCAAATTAACACATTTCCTGGTATGCAACCATTGACTTGGTAAATGTCTTTTTCTCCATTCCTGTACATAAGGCCCACCAGAAACAATTTGCATTCTGCTGGCAAAGACAGCAAAATATGCCTTTACTGGCCTACCTCAGGGTTATATCAACTGTCCAGCATTGTGTCATAATGCTATTCTGAGAGACTTTGATTACTTTTCCCTTCCATGAGATATCACACTGGTCCATTACATTGATGACATTATGGTTATTGGTTCCAGTGAGCAAGAAGTAGCAAACATACTAAACTCATTGTGAGACATTTGCATGCCAGAGGATGGAAAATAAATCTGACTAAAATTCAGGGATCTTCTACTTCAGTAAAATTTCTAGGGGTCCAGTGGTGTGGGGCCCGTCAAGGTATTCCTTTTAAGGTATAGAATATGTTGCTGCATTTGGCCCCTCCTACAACCAAGAAAGAGATATAACATCTAGAGGTCCTAGTTGGATTTTGGAGGCAACACTTTCCTCATTTGGATGTGTTATTCAAGCCCATTTATTAAGTGACTTGAAAGACTGCCAGTTTTGAATGGGGTCCAGAACAGGAGAAGCCTCTGCAACAGGTCCAGGCTGCTGTGCAAACTGCTCTGCCACCTGGGCCATATGACCCAGAAGATACAGTGGTGCTTGAACTGTAACTGGCAAAAAGGGATGCTGTTTGGATTCTTTGGCAGGCCCCATAGGTGAATCACAGTGGAAGCCTCTAGGATTTTGGAGCAAGGCTCTGCCATCTTCTGCAGATAACTACTCTCATTTTGATGACAGACAATTCTTGTTGCTATTGGGCTTTGGTGGAAACTGAACATTTGACTGTGGGTCACCAAGTCAACATGCAACCTGAACTGCCTATCATGAACTGGATGCTTTCTGATCTATCTAGCCATAAAGTGGGTTGTGTACAGCAGCACTCCATCATCAAATAAAAGTGTTATATACATGATCAGGCTTGAGTAGGTCCTGAAGGCACAAGTAAGTTACATGAGGAAGTTGCTCAAATGCTCATGGTCTCCATGCCTGCCACCCTGCCTTCTCTCTGCCAGCCTGCACAATGGCCTCATGGGGAGTTTCCTATGATCAGATGACAGAGAAAAAGAAGACTAGGGATGAGTCCATAGATGGTTGGGCATGATATGCAGGCACCACCCAAAAGTGGACAGTTGCAACACTACAGCCCCTTTCTAGGACATCTCTGAAGGACAGCGGTGAAGAAAAATCTTCCTAGGGGGCAGAACTTCTAGGAATGCACATGGTTGTGCACTTTGCAAGAAAGGAGAAATGGCCAGCAGTGTGATTATATGCTGATTCATATATCAGCATATATGCTAGAGCCAATGGTTTGAGTGGATGATCAGGGGCTTGGAAAAAGCATGATGGGAAAATTGGTGACAAAGAAATTTGGGGAAGAGGTATGTGGATGGACCTTTCTGAGTGGACAAAAACTGTGAAGATATTTGTATCCCAAGTGAGTATTCACCAGTGGGTTATCTCAGCAGAGGAGGATTTAAATAATCAAGTGGATAGAATGAACCATTCTGTGGACACCACTCAGCCTCTTTCCTCAGTCACTCCTGTCATCATCCAATGGGCCCATCAACAAAGTGGCCATGGTGGCAGGTATGGAGCTTATGCATGGGCTCAGCAACATGGACTTCCACTCACCTAGGCTAACCTGGTTATGGCCACGGGTGAATGCTCAGTTTTCTAGCAGCAGAGACCAACACTGAGCCCTTGACATGACACCATTCCTCAGTGTGATCAGCCGGCTACCTGGTGGAAGGTTGATTATATTAGACCTTTTCCATCATGAAAAGGCCAGAGGTTTGTCCTCACTGAAATAGACACTTACTGTGGATATGGGTTGGCCTATTCTGCATGCCATGCTTCTGCCAAGACTACCATCTGTGGACTCACGGAATGCCTAATTCACTGACATGGTATTCCTCACAGCATTGCCTCTGACAAAGGCACTCACTTTATGGCTAAAGAAGTGAGGCAGTGAGCTCATGCTTATGGAATTCAGTAGACTTACCATGTTCCCCATCATCCTGAAGCAGCTGGGTTGATAGAACAGTGGAATGGCCTCTTGAAGTCACTGTTGCAATGCCAACTAGGCCACACTACTTTACAGGGCTGGGGCAAAGTTTTCCAGAAGTAGTGTATGCTCTGAATCAGCGTCCAATATATGATACTGTTTTTCCCATAGCCAAGATTCATAGTCCAGGAATCAAAGCGTGGAAGTAGAAGTGGCACAACTCACCGTCACCCCTAGTGATCCACTAGCAAAAATTTTGCTTCCTGTTACCATGACATTATGTTCTGCTGGCCTAGAGGTCTTAGTTCTAGAGGGAGAAATGCTGCCACTAGGGGACACAAAAATTTCATTAAACCTGAAGTTAAGATTGCCACCTGGACATTTTGGAATGCTCCTACTTTTAAGTCAACAAGATAAGAAAGGAATTAAAGTGTTGGCTGATATGATTGACTTGAACTACCATGATGAAATCAGTCTGCTATCACAAGGGAGGTAAGGAAAAGTATGCATGGAATACAGGAGCTCCATTAGGGCATCTCTCAGTATTATCATGCCCTGTGATTAAGGTCAATGGGAAACTACAACAGCCCAATTCAGGCAGGACTACAGATGGTCCAGACCCTTCAGGAAGGAAGGTTTGGGTCACCCTACCAGGAAAAAAAAAAAAAACGCGACTTGCTGAGGTACTTGCTGATAGCAAAGGGAATACAGAATGGGAAGTAGAAAAAGGTAGTCATCAATACCACATGACCAGCTGCAGAAATGAGGACTGTAACTGTCATAAGTATTTTCTCCTCCTTTTGTTAAAAACATGTTTGTTCATGTATACACTTGTGCTTAGAAAATATTTTCATTTTATTTCCTTTTTCCTTTTCATGTTATATAAGATTTATTTACTTCATATCAGCATTTAATTTTTGTTAACTTTATGTAATAATGTCAACTTGATTGGATTGAAGGATGGAAAGCATTGATCCTGGGTGTGTCTGTGAGGGTGCTGCCAAAGGATATTAAAATTTGAGTCAGCAGGTTGGGAAAGGCAGACCCACTCTTAATCTGGGTGGGCACCATCTAATCAGCTACCAGTGGTGCTAGGATATAAAGCAGGCAGGATAATGTGAAAAGACCAGACAGGCTTAGGCTCCCAGCCTACCTTTCTCCCATTCTGGATGCTTCCTGCTCTTGATCGTACTTGACGTTCTTCACCATTGGAACTTGGACTGACTACCTTGCTCCTCAGCTTTCAGATGGTCTACTGTGGGACCTTTGATTGTGTAAGATGGCCTATTGTGGGACCTTTTGATTGTGTAAACTTAATACTCCTTAATAAACTCCCATATGTGTGTATATACCCTATTATATATGTGTATGTTATATATATATGTATAATATATTATATATTATACATGTATACTTATATATGTGTATAGATGTATATAATATAATATATAATATATAATTCTATATGGTATATATTTATGTATTTATAATTTTATATTATATATTTATATATTTATGAATGTGTAATTATATATTTAATATATATATATAAATATATAAATATATATAGATCTTAGAATTTTAAAAATTCTATATATACATATGTAAACTTACACAATATATACATATTGAGATATTCATATATATAGGGTATTTACATATGTAAACTTGCACTATAAGTATTTAAATATATATTTATATATATTTATTGTGTAAGTTCATATATGTATATATCCTAGGATCATATCTGAAATGGATTACAAATTAATAATCTTGATGTTTACAGCCTTTTTCCATGCTCTTTCATTTTCAAAAATCAAATGACATCACCGACTAATATCTTTTTTTGCTCATGGTAGATAAAACAGTAATATAATCACCTCCAGAAAAACTGCTTTTCATATTTTTCTATCTTATTATGAGCTCATTTCCACCAGGTAGGGCATTGGGGCATACTGAAAAGTTTCCTAGCTATAGCATAATAAACTTAGTTTCAAAACTTGCCTCTGCCACTTATCATCTTTATACTCTTGAACAATTACTTAGTATTTTTGAGTATCAGTCTCACTATCCATAATGTGGGGATGACACTGCTTATCTCACAGGATTGTAAAAGTTAAGTGTCCAATGTTCGCGTGATGTTTGCTTGATTAATATTCAAATGTTACTCAGTAATGGCAGTTCTGAATTTTGGGAAGTAGAATTAACTTCTATTGACAATGCTTATGCAAAAGTCTTGTTCTTTGTTCACATTATGTAATTTAATTGTATATGAGCACCTGTCTATGAAAACACTACTCATCTTTTTAAGATGAAGACACTGAGAAAATGATCATATTCATAGACACACAGTGAGAAAGAGTGTGCCTGGAATATGAAACCAAACTATTTAGCACCAAAGTGCTTGCTGGTGACCAGGACACTGTACTCTCTCCTCTGCTGAGAAGGCTTCTAATCTCCCCTGTGACTCTGAGTACAGTTATAATAATATACTAATTATTTGATTCCTCTATTGTTTATAAGTATTTGGATCGTTTATGCTTTTGGCTAACACAAACATTAATTTATGAATGTTCTTGTACATGGTTTTTATTACATATAGGCATGAAATTTTCTACTGATTCTCAATGGGGGTGATTCCTCCCCTGCCCCAGAAGACATCTGACGTCTGTTGACATTTATGTATGTTACAACTGTAAAGAGTGGTTACTGTGGATGCATAAGTGGGTAGAGAACAGGGCTGTGGAAAAACATCCTCCAGTCATCAGACAGCCTCCCAAAACAATCAACAAAATTCTCCTCAAAATATCCATCATGGCATGGTTGAGAAACTTGCTTTAGGGTGTGTATCTGTGAAAACTTGAGATCTAGGAGATTAAGTCCTCACATTTTATTCATTTTTCAGTATATCCTGCTCTGGTACACTTTATATTTTTACATAAAATTTGAATCAATGTTGATTTTTGTATTAAAATGACAAGAAATTTTAATATTATACTAACGTCGTAGATCAGTTTGTGAAAAATTGATGTCTTTGAAAAATGAGTATTCAGTCTATGACTCTATTGTATCTTTCAACTTATGCATATTTAAAAAATTATCTCAATACTATTTTAAATTTTTTCCATAGAAATATAGAAATATTGTGTGTTTATGGTTGGTTACATTTGTGCCTAGATATTTGGTGTTTTATGATATTTAAAAGTCATCTCTTTTAAATTACATTTTAAATTTTCTATGCCTTTTTTTTAATTGGCCTTGCACCTAATATCTTTTATAATGTATGTGTTAAGCTTAACACTTTTCTTACAGATTGTTTGTATTTTCTATGAAATACGTCATATGTGAAAATTATAGTTTTATAACTTTTTCCTTAATTATTTTTTTTTTGTAATCTTATGGTACTGGCTATAATGTCTAGTAAAATATCAATGAAATGTTTTAGGAGTCATGCTTTTTTATTTTTAGTATTATATTTTTTGATATGTATGATACTGTTTCAGTATTTCATTCTTTTTTTCTCTCTGTAATTCAATGTGAATATTTTCTTTTGACCTGTAGAGCAACTAATTCTATCCTCAATTAAGTGTAATCTGCTATTACACCATCTTTTGAGCTCTTCTTTCAAGGTTTTACATATTATTTTTCACAATAAAATTTTCATTTGCTTTTTTTTATTGCTTCCAATTCTCCATCTAAGTTTATACTCTAACCTGTTGATATTTGTGAAGTCATAGAGACTACTTGATTTAAAGTTCATGATCCTTATTGTCATTATCTGGATCTTAATGCGACTCTTTGTCTTACCTGTGTTTTCTCTTTGTGGTGAGGTGATTTGATCTCCTCATATGCTTGGTTAGTTTTTCTATTATTTTGTTTTGTTTTTGCTGAGTGACAATCATTGGAGACATAAAATTTTGGAGATAATTTGAAGTTTTGTATGAGATACTCCTCAGAAGTGTAATTAAGTTTGCTTTGCCAGGGTGTTAGCCTACAGGCAATGATCACTCTAATCAAGTAAGGGATTAAATAATTGGAACTGGAGGTTTAGTGTCTGTGAGGACCGATCTATTTCCAGTTTTCCCTTATTCCCAGTGAGTAGGCCTTCTGAGACCAACTTAAAATTTTAGTTGCTACCAAGGACTTTTCTTCATAACTGGATTAGCACTTTAATTTTTTGTTCTCCCAGCCCTGTCAGTAAGAGAAATGTTCTGTGAGTTTCTATATATTGTAAATATATCTTAAATGACAGCTCTTATTAGAGCTTGTGTTAATATTTTAGTATCAGTCACTTCACAAGTACTTGTGGCTTACTCCAATCTAATTAGGTAAATAGTATGACTTCGGCTGCATGACTATCTCTAGGCCCTACTCAAGTGAGACTGTGCTTACTGATACATTATGTTTTCCTGGAAAATACTATCTCAATAATTGATGGGACTGAATCTGCCTTTAACAGGCATCACAGACTTTAATTTTGAAAGGCTTGGGAAGCAGAATGTGACAAACAATGGGATGGTGTGGAAGTTGGCTTTTTAACTTATTAAACGTACATAGTTATGTAAAGGCACATAGTTATATGTTAAAAAGCAACATTTTTTCTATTGAGTTCTCAGTGTTCAGAATAGAAACCAGAACAAATTAAAATTATGTAATGAAGCAAAGATGTTTTTCTCAGCCAGGAAATCATTTGCCTTGTTTTCTTTCCCCATGATGATTCACATCAGAAGAAAAGATGTAAAACTGCTAATATGAAATTAGCCAATTAGAAACAGAATGTTGAAACCCAGCAGTTTATGTGTGTTGCTTCCAGTTGTCTTCCTATTCGCTTTAAAAAATATTTTGGCATAGAAAAAGCTGTCATCTTCCTCCGGTTGATTCAATCTTTTATCACTTCTCAAAAAATAGATGAAGCTGAAACTCTCAATCTACCTATACCCTAAAAGGAAGCTAGTGGTAAAACCTTGTTTTTCTTCAAGTTGGTTATTTTTAAAAATATATTTTCTGTCTGCTATCTTAAGCATATTTATCTTTTTCTGTAATTTTTATAGTGGTAGGGAACTAAATTCCAGTTATCCATAATTACATACTTGCATGGAATAAATTACTTTATATTTTAAAATCTTTACTTTAAACATCTATAGGCCTCAAAGGTCTGCATGCTTTTATTGGTATCCCATTGATGACATATGCTAATGTTGCTATTAGTTACCCTCTATGTGTAGAGTAGCTTCATATTCTGACCTGAGAAGTTACCTTGTCTGTGAAGTATTTATGATCTTCTATTCTTATTACCAGAAAGGGATCCTGATCCAGACCTCAGGAGTGGGTTCCCGGACCTGGCACAAGAGAGAATTCAAGTTTATTAGGAACATAAAGGAATAAAGAATGGCTACTCCATAGGCAAAGCAGTGGCACGGGCTGCTCAACTGAGTATACTTATAGTTATTTCTTGATTATTTGCTAAATGAGGAGTGAATTATTCATGAGTTTTCCAGGAAAGGGGTGACCAATTCCCAGAACTGAGGGTTCCACCCCCTTTTAGACAATATAGGTTAGCTTCTAGACATTGCCATGGCATTTGTAAACTGTCATAGCTCTGGTGGCAGGGTCGTTTGTCATACTAATATATTATAATCAGCATATAATGAGTAGTGAGGATGACCAGAGGTCATTTTCATCACCATCTTGATTTTGGTAGGTTTTGGCCAGGTTCTTTAATGCAGTCTGTTTTATCAGCAAGGTGTTTGTGACCTGTATCTTGTACTGACTTTCTATCTCATTCTGTGACTTAAAATACCTAACCTCCTGGGAATGCAGCCCAATAGGTTTCAGCCTCATTTTACTCAACCGCTATTCAAGATAGAGTCGCTCTTATTCAAACGTCTCTGACATTCCTGCCAGTAGTTACCATTGTATTTCAGGACTGAGTTAGCGTTCCTCATGGTAACAAACTGAATCGCACTCAAGTTTGAAAAGGTGTATCTCAAACTAATCAGCTAGCAGTGTGATACTATTACAAAGGAGGTAAGTATAGCATCTTGACAAAAATTCCATATCTGGAATAATCCACTATTTGGGATATGAAGTATTTATGAACTTCTATAATATATCTTTTAAGAATTTATCACAATGCATTTCATCTAACACTCTTCTTCAAATCTGTGTAACTGTTGTCTCGCATTTCTCTTATATTCAGTTTCACATTGCCAACTGCTTTCTATACTTATTTGGATGAGTGATTGCTATCTCTAGATCACATAACTGAAATAAAAGACATCATTTTTCACACCATTAATAAAAAAATTTAACTTCTTATTTTTCTGTTTCTAGCAAATCTACCAATATTCAATTAAAATCATCCAACCTTGTTGGGCATGTGTGAGGCACAAATAATTCTTTAAATATTTCTTTAAATATTGTTATCTAAGTTTCCAATCAGGCAGTCTGCAATTTTAAGTCATAGGGTCAGCCTTTTCTAACTGATGGGCTTAGAAAATTAAGGCATGCAATGCTCATTTGTCAGAGAATCTCTGGAATATATAACCCGAGCTTTATCTTGTCACTGGCACATGGTTCTCAAAAGATGCAATTATTTTCTAGAAGTCCTGTGGCACTCATGAAAATGTCCAGAGTCCTTAAGATGCAATCACAATTAATGAAGTGCCTTGGCAATTTTTGTATGTGAGCAAGATCACAAGATATTAGACAATGATTTACCATAATCTTTACTCACTGGTGATAATAATGGTATAGAAGAGCTGCTATGTATTCATAGAAACATATGGCAATTTCCTCTTCTCGTTCAGGTAGAATGTGTTGTTTGGCACAATTAGTGTTTCATTCACTGATTGATCAGGATTTAATAGGGTTTATAGTGTTGCATAGTTTTTATTTTTCCTCTTTACTTGGGAGACATTACTTAACAGTAGGTTGTATTCTGCAATGGACAACATATGCAAAAACTGAGTGAAATCCTACTGTGTGCAAAGCTTTTGTCTTCAAGGAAATTTTTTGTCATTAGAATATTCCACACTAGTAAATAGGAAGCAAAATAAAGTGTAACATTACTAATTTAGAGATGATGAGCTATATTTCTTCTAGAAGATAATAAAATGGTGCTGTAATCTACATTACAGATCTTAAGAATGTGACTCCAATCATAAAAACATGAAATCAGAATCACTTTTTTTCTTTGTAGAGTTTAATGCAATGTGTTCTGTCAAAAGAACACAATCAGAAGAATAAATGGGGAAATTTAGGCACTAAAAAAAATTTCACAGTTTACTTCTCTGAGTTTCAAAGAATTCAATTTTCTTTTCTTTTTTTTCTTTTCTTTCTTCACTCCTGGTGATCACGAACAGTGAAAAGCGCCAATAATAATAGAGGCATTTGCACTGCTGCAAATTTTTAAGTGGAAACTCTTGCCAACAAACACCAGCTGTACTGTGATCTTTTACTGCTGTCTTATTTCACTATTCAACAGCTTCCTTCTCCCTTTCTATCCTAACTTGGAATATGTAGTGAGAATTTCAGATCTCAGTACATATTTTGGAGTGTCTTAAAAATTATACAGTTGCTATGATAAGGAAATTTTAGATAAGCAACAACAGAGAAAAAAAATAAAAGTCCTCATAGCATCCATTTAATTACTTCCACATTCAAAGCACAGTCAGGGATCCTATTTGCATCAAATCTGTTAGAACAATGATCAATTCTGCCAGACATTATTAAACGGTTGTGAAAGCTAACCGACTCCATAAGATGTCGCTGCAGAACTAAGACCTCGAACCACTGATAAATAGACCAAATGAAACTAAAAAATAAATCCAGAATTTTGATTAATTTTTAAATCAAGCTTTCCGAGAATTTCACTAAGATATTGGTTTTATGATCCTCATTATAAAAACAACATAACTAATTTCCTTTTCCTGCTGCCTAGTTTGGTTTTGCACTTAATGTTTAGATATTTATTTTACAGTAGACAAGGTAAAACTCACATTTGCTTATTATAAGCACAAGAAGATTTGCTAATTCATTATTTTGAATAATTTTACGCTAAATGAACCATATGTCCGATAGTCTTGAACCCTGCTTTCCCTTCAGTTATCTGAGATATAACTTTATTTCAGAAATTGCAAAGGGAAAAAATGATAAATAAACCATTAACAGCTTTGGAATCCAATATTTCTGACCTACTGAATTGTTCTTGAGCAATATGACAGTGCAATGCGGAGTAAAATGAATGTGGAAAACACAGGCAAAGCACACACGTTCTTATTCCCAGGCTCAAATGCTTCAATTCTATCATTTCTTGTGACCTAGTCTAGATCTCCTGACTATGAACCTCTTGACTAGGAATCTCCCAACCACAAATTCCCTGCCTACTTTCTCCTTGCATAATAAAACCAATAATACCAGAGCGACAGAATAAAAACAAGTCTCATGCATGCAGGAAGCTTAAAATCCAAGATTTTTCACATCTGTACTAACCCCTGTGAAGTTGGTGAGTCAAGTTTAAAATCAATACTGCTTTAGCAGTCAGAATTTGTTCCCAAGGTTTCACACAAAATATAGGATGGAAACATAACAAATCTGGCATTAATTATAGAATCATACTTCTTTCCATCAAACTCCCTTCTTTCTTTTTTTATTTTTTATTTTTATTTTTTTGAGACAGAGTCTCACTCTGTCCACCAGGCTGGAGTGCAGTGGCGCGATCTCGGCTCACTGCAAGCTCCGCCTCCTAGGTTCATGCCATTCTCCTGCCTCAGCCTCCCTAGTAGCTGGGACTACAGGCGCCCGCCACCGTGCCCGGCTAAGTTTTTGTATTTTTAGTAGAGACGGGGTTTCACCGTGGTCTCGATCTCCTGACCTTGTGATCCGCCCGCCTCGGCCTCCCAAAGTGCTGGGATTACAGGCGTGAGCCACCGCGCCCGGCCTCAAACTCCCTTCTTAAGTAGAAGACACTAAAATCTCTTTTTAAGTCTTCTTGTGAATTAATAGATGTTACAAGCAGTCCTTTTCTAAATATATATGTGATGAGTCTCTTATTTTTGATTCTTTTCTCACTCTCTGCTAAGCTACAGAACACCTGTTTTTACCATCCCATTTCTAGCCATAACAAACCTACCTTTTAGAATAGTATAAATAAGACTTTTTGGACTTTTTATTCTATTGACCTATTTAAGGTTGCTTCATAACAATATACTCATCAATATTCCTCATTGTAAAGCAAAGAAATATTTTCTCATTAACTTAAGAACAAAAGAAATGTCTTGAAAGGACAACAGAAAGATCATAGAAAAATGAAGTTGGCCAGATGCGATGGCTCAAGCTTGTAATCCCACCACTGGAAGTCTAAGTTTGAGACCAGTCTGGCAGTATAGTGAGATATCCCCCACCCCTATATCTACAAAACATTTAAAAAAATTATCTAGGCATGGTGGTGTGCACCTGTAGCCCCAGCTACTCAGGAGGCTGGTGGGAGAGGATAGCTTGAGCCCACGAGGCTGAAGCTGCAATCCTGTCACTTTACTCCAGACTGGATAATAGAGAAACATCTGATTAAAAAAAAAAAAAAAAGTGAAGGAGCTGTCCTGGGTGGGAATCACCCCAGAAGAATCGTGCAATCATGGAGATTAGTGGTCTTCTCAGGACCCTGAGAAACTGGTCCCTGGAACCTCTACACCACATTCAGGTGCCATCCTTATTCTCCCTCTGCCATTCCTTGAGACTCCAAAGATTTCCTTCATCCCAGATAGTCTGAAGGACCCCTATCTTTTCAAGATTCTCTAAAAATGTAATACTTTAAGTAGGAGCCTATGCTTGGTTATGGTTAGCTCACTTGAGAACCAATAAAAGCCAACTCTTCATTTTCCATAGATGCTCAGGAGGTAAGTCTGAGTGTCTGTCTCCATGACACACTTCTAAAAGCCTTCTACTTAAAAGATACAAGAATGAAAAAAAAAAAAAAAAGAATTCAAAATAGTAAGGGATTATTAGATATAAGAGACCAAAGAAATAAAACATTTTGTGGCAACCATGTGGCTTTCAGGCTAAATGTCTTTCTAAGACATCTGTCTGGCAAGAGGCCCTTGTATAACTGGGTCCTTGATAAGATGCTACAGAGCATATTCTTTTTAGTTTGGGGATTCTGAATAAAAACTAATTAAGGCCGGGCGCGGTGGCTCAAGCCTGTAATCCCAGCACTTTGGGAGGCCGAGACGGGCGGATCACGAGGTCAGGAGATCGAGACCATCCTGGCTAACACGGTGAAACCCCGTCTCTACTAAAAAATACAAAAAACTAGCCGGGCGAGGTGGCGGGCTTCTGTAGTCCCAGTTACTCGGGAGGCTGAGGCAGGAGAATGGCGTAAACCCGGGAGGCGGAGCTTGCAGTGAGCCGAGATCGCGCCACTACACTCCAGCCTGGGCGACAGAGCTAGACTCCATCTCAAAAAAAAAAAAAAAAAAAAAAAAAACTAATTAAGACTTAAATATCTTTTAAATTTCTCAGGCTTCCATAGCAAGTGACCATCACGGCATAGAAATAAAAGTCAGTGCTGGAATTAATAAAGGTTAGAAGAGCCCCATGTCTTTCTTCTTGAACTTATGAAGGCAACTTCACATTTTCTCACCTTGCATCTGTGGCCAAAGCTACTACTAGTGTGATTGTGCCCAAGGTCCAGCTGCTAGGAGGACATATGAAAGGATATTTTCTTGTTTGAAACATGTAAAAATAGACTCCAAGACTATTTTGATATTCTATATATTCAAGATACAGAATACAGAAAGACAGTCAATATATTCTAACTATATATTAAAGAATAAGGCACAGATGCATAAAACTAAAGTAGACTGGGATAAATATTTAAAACATGATCTTTGTTTCCTTAAATTCTTCTTATATTTGATAGATATTGGCCATTTCACTTAAAAGTTTTCATGGACGTTATTTTATACCGTGTTTAACAACATATTTGCTGATAATTGTAAATATTTTCAACTATAAGAAGCTCTCTATTATGTACATAAATTCTGTTCCTATATAAATTTTACTGATTTACAATTTAGACCTATTTTTTAATTAAAAATTTAATTGACAAAATTGTTTAAATTTATTGTATGCAACATGACGTTTTGAAATATATATATACATTGAGCTAATTCATGTATTTATTTCCTAACAAAGTTATATTTTTTTGTGGTAAGATTATTGGAAATCTACTCACATGGAGATTTTTAGACTACAACACACTGCTATTAACTGTAGTCACCATGTTGTACAGTACATCTGTGGAATTTTTCATCTTATCTAACTGAAATTTTTATCCTTTGAGCAACATCTAGTCAAACCTCTCATTCCTTCCTATCTCAGCCCCTAGTAACCACCATTCTACTCTCTGTTTCTATGGGTTCAACTTTTTGAGACTTCTCATGCAAGTGAAATCATGTGCCTTTTGTCTTCCTGTGTCTGGTTTATTTCACTTAACATAATGTCCTCCAGGTTTATCCATGTTGTCACAAATGACAAGATTTCCTTCTTTTGTTTTGTTGCCCAGGTTGGAGTGCAGTAGTGTAGTCTTGGCTCACTGCAACCTCGGCCTCCCAAGTTCAAGCAATTCTCTTGTCTCAGTCCCCTGAGTAGCTGGGATTACAGGCATGCAACACCACACTAGCTAATTTTTGTATTTTTAGTAGACATGAGGTTTCACCATGGTGGCCAGGCTGGTCTCGAACTCCTAAAGGTGATCTGCCTGCCTCTGCCTCCCAAAATACTGGAATTACAGGTTTGAGCTACCACACCTGGACAAGATTTCCTTGTTTATTAAGGCTAAAAAGCACTCTAATGAGCATATACCACATTTTCTTTATCCATTCATTTATTGATGAACACTTAGATTGATTCCATATCTTGGCTAGTGTGAATAATGCTGTGATGAACGTGGGAGTGCAGGTATTTCTTCAACATACTGACTGCATGTCTTTTGGACATATACCCAGAAGTGAGATTGCAGAATCATGTGGCAGTTCTATTTTAATGGTTTTTCTTTTTAGTTTTAGTTCATATGAAACAGTTGTACATATCTATGGAATACAGAGTGATAGTTCATTACTTGTATATAATGTGCAATAATAGAATCAGAGTAATTAGGATATTTACCACTTCAAACATTTATAATTTCTGTGTGCTGTTAAATTTCAAAATCCTGTCTTCTAGCTTTTTAAAAATACAAATTATTATTAATCATATTCACCCTTCAGTGCTATAGAACACTAGAGAACTTATGTTTTTGCTATAGTTGTAACTTCACACCTGTTAACTAAAAGTTCCATATTCTTTTCTGTCCCCTACCATATTTTGTATTTTTTTAAATAACCTTCCTTCCTTCCTTCCTTCCTTCCTTCCTTCCTTCCTTCCTTCCTTCCTTCCTTCCCTTCCTTCCTTCCTTCCTTCCTTCCTTCCTTCCTTCCTTCCTTCCTTCCTTCCCTTCCTCCCTCCCTCCCTCCCTCCCTCC
>NC_045436.1:152247566-152251965 GCF_002776525.5 Piliocolobus tephrosceles
TTCTTTCTTTCTTTCTTTCTTTCTTTCTTTTCTTTCTTTTCTTTCTTCTTTCTCTCTCTCTCCCTCCCTCCCTGTCTCTCTCTCTCTCTCCCTCTCTGTCCTTCCTTCCTTCCTTCCTTCCTTCCTTCCTTCCTTCCTTCCTTCTAGACAGAGTTGCACTCTGTCACCAAGGCTGGACTGCACTGGTACAATCTTGGCTCACTGCAACCTCCACCTCCTGGGTTCAAGTGATTCTCCTGCCTCAGCCTCCCTAGTAGCTGGGATTACAGGCACCTGCCACCAAGGCTGGCTAATTTTTGTACTTTTAGTAGAGACAAGCTTTCACCATGTTGGCTAGGCTGGTTTTGAACTCCTGACCTCAGATGATCTGCCCGCCTCACACCCCAAAGTGCTGGGACTATAGGCGTGAGTCACTGCACCCAGGCAAAACCTGCATACTGTTTTTCACAGTGGCTGTAATAATGTACATTCTTACAACAGTGTGACAGCATTTTCATTTCTCTATATGAATAAAGAAATTAAAGAAACTGTAAATAAATTTAAAGATATTCATGTTTGAGGGTTGGAAGAATTAATATCGTTAAAATTTTATGACCCAAAGTGACCTACAGATTTCATGCACTCCTCATCAAAATTCCGATGACATTTTTCACAGAAATAGAACAAAAATAATTTTTTTGTGTGTGAAGCCACAAAAGACTCCAAATAGGCAAAGTAATCTTGAGCAAAAAGAACAAGTCTGGAGGCATCATGGTACTTGGTGTCAATATATACTACAAAGCTATAGTGATCAACACAGGATGGTACTGGAATAAAAAAAAAAAAAAAAAAAAAACAGAGAGACAGAACAATGGGGCAGAAAAGAAAGCCCAGAACAAAATTCATGTATTTAAAGTCTGCTAATTGTTGACAAAAATGGCAAGAACACACTATGGGGAAAGCATAGTCTCTTCAATAAATGGTATTGGGTGAACTAGATACCACAGGCAGAAGAATGAAATTAGTCCCTCATCTCACATCACACACAAAAGCAAACTCAAAATTAAGTACAGACTTAAATGTAAGAACCAAAACTAGAAAACTACTGGAAGAAAACATAGAAGAAATGCTCCATGACATTGGTCTAGGCAATGAGTTTTTTGGATATGACAAAAAAGCATAGGCAACAAAAGCAAAAATAGACAAGTGGGATTATAGTAAACTAAAAGCTTCTACACAGCAAAGGAAACAATCAAAAAAGTGAAGATGCAATCTAGGGAACAGGAGAACATTTGCAACCCATATCTTTTAAGGGATTAATACTCAAAATATATAGAGAATTCAACTTAATAGCAAAAAAAAAAAAAAAAAATAACCTGATTTTAAAATGAGTGAAGGAACTTAATAGACATTTCACAAAAGAAGACATTCAAATGGCCAACAGATGTGTGAAAACATAGCATCACTAATCATCAGGGAAGTGTAAATTAAAATTATGATGAGATATTGCTTCACACTTGTTAGATTTAGTGACTACTGAAGGTCAAAATCTTCCTCAAGCACACTGTGGAGACTGTGTTAGGACTTTCCCATCCCTCTCTGGAGCTTTGGATTCAGAAGCCCTCCCTTCACCTGTGGTAATAAAAATTGTTGGCATTCTTATACAGATTTAAACAAGTTCACTTGTTCCTCCATGGACTGAATAAAGATCAGCTCAAGGAATAAAAATTATTTCAACTGATTTATTTAGTTTTCAATTTTCTCACTGGAATACTACATGGAAAAAAGCACTTTATAGTAGCTTCTTTCTAAAGATGTGACTGTATATATTGCCACAGAAGGAGAGAAAAATAGGTAATCCTCTCATGGGGAAGACAGGGAAACATAGAAATTCATTACATATTATGATTTTTTCTCTTTCATTTAAAGGTCTTAAACTTAATAGTTAATATTTTATTTTACAGATCTTTGTCCTAAGAAAAGAGAGGGATTGTGTGTCCTTTCTTGTAACAAAAAATGAAGGCAATAAAAATGTTGAATTGTGTCTTTAAATATAAGTCTCATATTTTTATGAATCTTCCTTTGATTCACTTTAATTTTTGCTCTTTTTTCAGGATAGAAAAGAAATAATTGCTTATTTTCTTATTCACATTTACACATCTCTATTTCTACAATATTCATCATTTTTTTTGCCACAAATATAGGCCATTTGAGTGGCTTTCTTAATACTTATATTTCACTTGAAATGAGATATAATGCCATAGAGCATTGATAGAAAAACATTAGAATTTAAGATCTTCGGATTGCATGGGAGAATTTAAAAACTAGCAAATATGAGTTGAAGTTATTAGTGTATGCAGCAGCAGAGGTGATGCTGATCAGTTACCAGACTTCCAATTTCACACTACGCTAGTACATTCTTTGGTAAATTTAATGGAAGAAAGAACAAACCAACCAGAAGCAATCTAACGCAGTCAAACAAATGTCTATTTAATCAACATCGGTTTCTTAGAAGATGCTAATAACAATGCCATGTGCTAACTTTTTGCAGAGTCAGGAGTTAACATGATTATGTTCCTGTGGGTCACCACATGTTGTCTTTGCCATCATCATTGTTTCTTGCAGAAATAAAATGCCTAAGGGTTACCACAGGCTGATAGACATAGCATGCCAAATTACACGCTGCATCACAACATCTGCCAAACCACAGGTTCTTAGGATACTGTGGCACTGCAGGAAAAAAAAAAAAAAAGAAAAAAAAAAAAAAAGTCTTGTGATTATGAGTACTTTAGAGAAGACAGGTATTTTCTGATCTACTCTCTGGGATTATTTTCATGGAACTGATGATAAAGTACATATGACAGGAGGTGAGTGGCAATGAATCCTAATTAGGGGAAATATCTAAACGCCCAGCCCCGAAGAACTCGCTAAGTTTAACAGAAGGACGTCTGGATTCAGCTGGTGGCATTTATTCTATTCTCATTCTTAATTAGCATCAAGGAGTTTAATTAGAAGTGTAGCATATGAGAATCATAGGGATGCAATAGCTAGAAGAAACCAAAGATGTCTCTGGTCCAGCTGCTTCATTTTTTCCCAGTAAGTTGGGGAAAATGTGGGGAAAGGGGAAGACTATTAGGGCCTAAAAAGTACAGAGCTCAAATGAAAACATATATGTTTGTAGGCCTGCTCAAAAATACAGACACATATGGAGAATATTCATTAAACATATTATTATTTTATTTAAGAATTGTCCACTTCTGCTGGGCGCAGTGGCTCATGCCTGTAATCCTAGCACTTTGGGAGGCTGAGGTGGGCGGATTGCCTGAGCTCAGGAGTTCAAAACCAGCCTGGGCAATAGGGTGAAAACCCGTCTCCATTAAAAATACAAAAAAATTAGCAGGGAGTCGTGGCGCACACCTATAGTCCCAGCTACTTGGGAGGCTGAGGCAAGAGAATTGCTTGAGCCTGGGAGGCAGAGGTTGCAGTGAGCTGAAATCAGCCACTGTACTCCTCCACTGTACTCCAGCCTAACAGAGCGAGACTCCATCACACACACACACATACACAGAACTGTCCACTTCCTACAGATACTGGTAAGGAATATGCTGAGCAAAGACATGACATAAATAATATAGATCCTCATTAGTGTGCTATTTTTTTCTGTCTTCTTAGTGCCCCCCTCCATAAAATATGATGCAACACACTCAACTGATCATCGTTATTTAATTTTATTATTCATTCAGTAAATAATTTTGAGAAACATCTATGCACCAGAAATCTATACCGGGTAGGAAATAAAACATGCAGGAGGGAAGAAAAGAAATAGAAATCTATTGCATCAGAGAAAGAACACTGAGGGTTAGAGAATGTCTAGATATGTTATTGCTTATTCTACTAAAAATGATATACCCATAAAACTGAGATCTCTGCCATTAATTCTAGCTTTTCTGAGCAACTGACCGTCAATACACACTCAGGCAAAAGTGCTAAGCTGGAAATCAGGAGTTCTATATTCTAGCCTTAGTTTTGCTAGTACATTAGGTGAATGAAATAGGACAAATCAAATATCAGTTCATTTGTTTAAACATTGGCTAAGCTATACAATTTTAAGGATTTTTATGTCTCTAATATTTGTTAATTTTATAAACTTGATATGTTTGTACCTAGATATATCAGGGCTGCCCAAGTTATATAAAAATACAAGGACTTTAAAAGGAAACTCTTTGTTGTGCCTTATTTTTTAGGTTCAAATTCTGACTTAACTACAGACACACCTGTCTTTTTGTCTTTCTTCTTTCTTTTCTTTCTTCCTTCCTTCCTTCCTTCCTTCCTTCCTTCCTTCCTTCCTTCCTTCCTTCCTTCCTTTCTTTCTTTCTTTCTTTCTTTCTTTCTTTCTTTCTTTCTTTCTTTCTTTCTTTCT